>NC_060182.1:97142474-97146341 GCF_021184085.1 Oncorhynchus gorbuscha | reverse complement strand
GTGTGTGTGTGTGTGTGTGTTTAACTGGACTGGAGTGTGTGTGTGTGTGTGTGTGTGTGTGTGTTTAACTGGACTGGAGTGTGTGTGTGTGTGTGTGTGTGTGTGTAACTGGACTGGAGTGTGTGTGTGTGTGTGTGTGTGTGTGTGTGTGTGTGTGTGTGTGTGTGTGTGTGTGTGTGTGTGTGTGTGTGTGTGTGTGTGTGTGTGTGTGTGTGTGTGTGTGTGCGTGTAACAGGACTGGAGTGTGTGCGTGTAACAGGACTGGAGTGTGTGCGTGTAACAGGACTGGAGTGTGTGCGTGTAACAGGACTGGAGTGTGTGCGTGTAACAGGACTGGAGTGTGTGCGTGTAACAGGACTGGAGTGTGTGCGTGTAACAGGACTGGAGTGTGTGCGTGTAACAGGACTGGAGTGTGTGCGTGTAACAGGACTGGAGTGTGTGTGTGTGTAACAGGACTGGAGTGTGTGTGTGTGTGTAACAGGACTGGAGTGTGTGTGTGTGTGTGTAACAGGACTGGAGTGTGTGTGTGTAACAGGACTGGAGTGTGTGTGTGTAACAGGACTGGAGTGTGTGTGTAACTGGAGTGTGTGTGTGTGTGTAACAGGACTGGAGTGTGTGTGTGTGTAACAGGACTGGAGTGTGTGTGTGTGTAACAGGACTGGAGTGTGTGTGTGTGTAACAGGACTGGAGTGTGTGTGTGTGTAACAGGACTGGAGTGTGTGTGTGTGTAACAGGACTGGAGTGTGTGTGTGTGTAACAGGACTGGAGTGTGTGTGTGTGTAACAGGACTGGAGTGTGTGTGTGTGACAGGACTGGAGTGTGTGTGTGTGACAGGACTGGAGTGTGTGTGTGTGACAGGACTGGAGTGTGTGTGTGTAACAGGACTGGAGTGTGTGTGTGTGTGTGTAACAGGACTGGAGTGTGTATGTTTAACTGGAGTGTGTGTAACAGGACTTGAGTGTGTGTGTAACAGGACTTGTGTGTGTGTGTGTGTGTGTGTGTGTGTGTGTGTGTGTGTGTGTGTGTGTGTGTGTGTGTGTGTGTGTGTGTGTGTGTTTAACAGGACGGTTAGCTTTCTGAAAACAGAACAAATGGAACTGGAAAATGGACCACTCTGGTAACGTGGGACCAACTCTTCCTTTATTCCCTACATAGCACAGGAGAAACACCTCCTCTACACAGTACAGGGAGGAGAACACCTCCTCTACACAGTACAGGGAGGGAGAACACCTCTACACAGTACAGGGAGGGGAGAACACCTCCTCTACACAGTACAGGGAGGGAGAACACCTCCCACACAGTACAGGGAGGGAGAACACCTCCCACACAGTACAGGGAGGAGAACACCTCCCTACACAGCACAGGGAGGGGAGAACACCCCTCTACACAGTACAGGGAGGGAGAACACTCTACACAGTACAGGGAGGGAGAAATTTCCTCCACAGTACAGAGGAGAACCCTCCTCCACACAGTACAGGAGGGAGAACACCTCCCACACAGTACAGGGAGGGAGAACACCTCCTCTACACAGTACAGGGAGGGAGAACACCTCCTCTACACAGTACAGGGAGGAGAACACCTCCTCTACACAGTACAGGGAGGGAGAACACCTCCTCTACACAGTACAGGGAGGGAGAACACCTCCTCTACACAGTACAGGGACCAATTCGTGATTTGATTTATTTGGCCCCCAAGTTTTCTTGGTTTTATTTTGTATTGTTTTACATAAGACTAAAAACACCAGAAAATCAGCACCAAGTGATTTTGAATTTCTAAATTATTTCCACTCATTAATTATCGAGATATACACTGAGTGTACAAAACATAAGAACACCTGCTCTTTCCATGACAGACTGACCAGGTGAGTCCAGGTGAAAGATATGATCCCTTATTGATGTCACTTGTTACATCCACTTCAATCAGTGTAGATGAAGGGGAAGAGACATGTAGATGAAGGGTAGGAGACATGTAGATGAAGGGGAGGAGACATGTAGATGAAGGGGAGGAGACATGTAGATGAAGGGGAGGAGACATGTAGATGAAGGGGAGGAGACAGGTGGTTAAAGAAGGATTTTTAAGCCTTGAGACAAATTGAGACATGGATTGTGTCTGTGTGTCATTCAGAGGGTGAATGGACAAGACAAAATATTTTATTGTCTTTTGAACAAGGTTATGGTAGTCTGTGCCAGTTTGTGTCAAGAACTGCAACGCTGCTGGGGTTTTCACACAACAGTTTCCTGTGTGTATCGAGAATGGTCCGCCACCCAAAGGACATCCAGCCAACTTGACACAACTGTGGGAAGCATTGGAGACAACATGGACCTGCATCCCTGTGAAACGCTCTCAACACCTTGTAGAGTCCGTTCCCAGACTAATTGAGGCTGTTCTGAGGGCAAAAGGGGGGGGGGCAATTCAGTAGCCTAGTTGTGAGTCATAGCCTAGTGGGACAGACTGACAGGGTGGGGGGTGTAGGTAGCTGGTGGTTGGGCGGGGTTCACAGGCTGTGTGTGAGAGAGAGTTCACTAAGGGTTGGGAAGAGTAAGGACTTCCTGTGTGGAGCCGGTCGTCACTAGTTACCATAGCCACAAAATATTAAACCCCGCCCATTTCTACAATTTATCTTCTTAAAATCAGATGTTAACCCTGACTTTAACCACACTGGGAACCTTCTGCCTAACCCTGACCACACTGGGAACCTTCTGCCTAACCCTGACCACACTGGGAACCTTCTGCCTAACCCTGACCACACTGGGAACCTTCTGCCTAACCCTGACCACACTGGGAACCTTCTGCCTAACCCTGACCACACTGGGAACCTTCTGCCTAACCCTGACCACACTGGGAACCTTCTGCCTAACCCTGACCACACTGGGAACCTTCTGCCTGACCACACTGGGAACCTTCTGCCTAACCCTGACTTTAACCACACTGGTAACCTTCTGCCTAACCCTGACCACACTGGTAACCTTCTGCCTGACCACACTGGTAACCTTCTGCCTAACCCTGACCACACTGGTAACCTTCTGCCTAACCCTGACCACACTGGTAACCTTCTGCCTAACCCTGACCACACTGGTAACCTTCTGCCTAACCTTGACCACACTGGGAACCTTTTCTGCCTAACCCTGACCACACTGGAACCTTTCTGCTAACTCCTGACTTTGACCACACTGGGAACCTTTCTGTCTAACTCCTGACCACACTAACCTTCTGTTTGAACTCCTGACACTAACCTTCTGCCTAACCCTGACCACATCCAAACCTTTCTGCCTAACCCTGACCACACTGGAACCTTCTGCCTAACTTGACCACACTGGGAACCTTCTGCCTAACCCTGACCACACTGGGAACCTTCTTGCCTCAACTCCTGACCACTAGAACCTTCTGTCAACTGACCCACACTGGGAACCTTCTGCCTAACCTGACTTTAATTGGGAACCTTCTGCCTAACCTTGACCACACTGGAACTGCCCTAACCTCCTGACCACTGGGAACCTTCTGCCTAACCCTTGACCACACTGGGAACCTACTTGCTAACCCTGACCACACTGGGAATCCTTCTCGCCCTAACTTGACCCCTGGCCTTTGACACTGGGAACCTTCTGCCTAACCCTGACCACACTGGGAACCTTTCTGCCTAACCCTGACCACTGGAACCTTCTGCTAACCCTGACACTGGGAACCTTTCTGCCTAGCTTGATCACTGAGAACCTTCTGCCCCTGACCACACTGGGAACCTTTCCTGACCACACTAACCCTGACCACACTGGGTAACCTTCTGCCTAAACTTGACCACACTGGGACCTTCTGCCTGACCACACTAACCTTCTACTGCCTAACCCTGACCAACTGGGAATTCTGCCTAAA
>NC_060182.1:97132474-97139974 GCF_021184085.1 Oncorhynchus gorbuscha | reverse complement strand
CTCTCTGTCTCTCTGTGTCTTTCTCTCTGTCTCTCTGTATCTTTCTCTCTGTCTCTGTGTCTTTCTCTCTGTCTCTGTGTCTTTCTCTCTGTCTCTCTGTGTCTCTCTCTCTCTCTCTGTGCCTCTCTCTGTGTCTTTCTCTCTGTCTCTCTCTGTGTGTCTTTCTCTGTCTCTCTGTGTCTTTCTCTCTGTCTCTCTCTCTCTTCTCTGTCTTTGTCTTTCTCTCTGTCTCTCTGTGTCTCTCTCTCTGTCTCTCTGTGTCTTTCTCTCTGTGTCTTTCTCTCTGTCTCTCTGTGTCTTTCTCTCTGTCTCTCTGTGTCTTTCTCTCTGTCTCTCTGTGTCTTTCTCTCTGTCTCTCTGTGTCTTTCTCTCTGTCTCTCTGTGTCTCTCTCTCTCGGTCTGGCTCTCTCTCTAGTACCTGGGTCATGTAGAGGTGGAGGAGTCCAGAGGAATGCACATCTGTGAGGATGCAGTGAAGCAGCTCAAAACGGTAGGTAGAGGTCTTCCTGTCTGTCTTCCTGTCTGTCTTCCTGTCTGTCTCTCTCACACACACTGGACCATATGTTTAAATAAGCCCCCATAGCTACAGAGCCTTCAAAGTATTCAGGCCCCTTGAATTTTTCCACCTTTTGTTACATTAAACATTTATTCTAAAATGGATTTCATTTATTTTTTTCCTCATCAAACTACACACAATACCCCATAATGACATCACAATACCCCATAATGACATCACAATACCCCATAATGACATCACAATACCCCATAATGACATCACAATACTGCTACTCCACCCAGTGTACTGTAGTCTGGTTCTACAGGTCTGGGGTACTGCTACTCCACCCAGTGTACTGTAGTCTGGTTCTATAGTCTGGTTCTATCCACCCAGTGTCTGTAGTCTGGTTCTATAGGTCTGAGGTACTGCTACTCACCCAGTGTACTGTAGTCTGGTTCTATAGGTCTGAGGTACTGCTACTCCACCCAGTGTACTGTAGTCTGGTTCTATAGGTCTGAGGTACTGCTACTCCACCCAGTGTACTGTAGTCTGGTTCTATAGGTCTGGGTACTGCTACTCCACCCAGTGTACTGTAGTCTGGTTCTATAGGTCTGAGGTACTGCTACTCCACCCAGTGTACTGTAGTCTGGTTCTATAGGTCTGAGGTACTGCTACTCCACCCAGTGTACTGTAGTCTGGTTCTATAGGTCTGAGGTACTGCTACTCCACCCAGTGTACTGTAGTCTGGTTCTATAGGTCTGAGGTACTGCTACTCCACCCAGTGTACTGTAGTCTGGTTCTATAGGTCTGAGGTACTGCTACTGTACTGTAGTCTGGTTCTATAGGTCTGAGGTACTGCCAGTGTACTGTAGTCTGGTTCTATAGGTCTGAGGTACTGCTACTCCACCCAGTGTACTGTCGTCTGGTTCTATAGGTCTGAGGTACTGCTACTCCACCCAGTGTACTGTAGTCTGGTTCTATAGGTCTGAGGTACTGCTACTCCACCCAGTGTACTGTAGTCTGGTTCTATAGGTCTGAGGTACTGCTACTCCACCCAGTGTACTGTAGTCTGGTTCTACAGGTCTGAGGTACTAATGGATGTACTATCCCCTCTGGCCATCTGTTGAACCCAGCTTAACTCACTGAGCCCAGGGGGGACAGCCATGGGGGACAGTCACGGGGAAGACCTGTCACCCAGACAGATGTGTAGCTCACTGAGCCCAGGGGGACAGTCACGGGGAAGACCTGTCACCCAGACAGATGTGTAGCTCACTGAGCCCAGGGGGACACCCAGACAGATGTGTAGGGACAGCCATGGGGGACACGGGAAGACCTGTCACCCAGACAGATGTGTAGCTCACTGAGCCCAGGGGGACAGCCATGGGGGACAGGCACGGGAAGACCTGTCACCCAGACAGATGTGTAGCTCACTGAGCCCAGGGGGACAGCCAGGGGGACAGTCACGGGAAGACCTGTCACCCAGACAGATGTGTAGCTCACTGAGCCCAGGGGGACAGCCATGGGGGACAGTCACGGGGAAGACAGTCACCCAGACAGATGTGTAGCTCACTGAGCCCAGGGGGACAGCCAGGGGGACAGGCACGGGGAAGACCTGTCACCCAGACAGATGTGTAGCTCACTGAGCCCAGGGGGGACAGCCATGGGGGACAGGCACGGGGAAGACCTGTCACCCAGACAGATGTGTAGCTCACTGAGCCCAGGGGGGACAGCCATGGGGGACAGGCACGGGGAAGACCTGTCACCCAGACAGATGTGTAGCTCACTGAGCCCAGGGGGGACAGCCATGGGGGACAGGCACGGGAAGACCTGTCACCCAGACAGATGTGCTCACTGAGCCCAGGGGGACAGCCATGGGGGACAAGCACGGGAAGACCTGTCACCCAGACAGATGTGTAGCTCACTGAGCCCAGGGGGACAGCCATGGGGGACAGGCACGGGAAGACCTGTCACCCAGACAGATGTGTAGCTCACTGAGCCCAGGGGGACAGCCATGGGGGACAGGCAAAGACCTGTCACCCAGACAGATGTGTAGCTCACTGAGCCCAGGGGGACAGCCATGGGGGACAGGCACGGGAAGACCTGTCACCCAGACAGATGTGTAGCTCACTGAGCCCAGGGGGGACAGCCATGGGGGACAGGCACGGGGAAGACCTGTCACCCAGACAGACACACGTGTAGCCTCGCTACTTCCATCTCTCTCTGTAGTTTCCAGAGGAATTAAAGGGACCAGGAGTGTTGGGACAGAAAGGGTGACTCTGTCTAGGAGAGCTGCCCTGCCTCATTTGGGAGAGTTGGAACAGAAAGGGTGACTCTGTCTAGGAGAGCTGCCCTGCCTCTTTGGGAGGGTGACTCTGTCTAGGGAGCAGCCCTGCCTCTTTTTTGGGAGGGTGACTCTGTCTAGGGGAGCAGCCCTGCCTCTTTGGGAGGGTGACTCTGTCTAGGAGAGCTGCCCTGCCTCTTTTGGGAGGGTGACTCTGTCTAGGGAGCAGCCCTGCTTCATTTGGGAGGGTGACTCTGTCTAGGGAGCAGCCCTGCTTCATTTGGGAGGGTGACTCTGTCTGAGGAGAGCTGCCCTGCTTCATTTGGGAGGGTGACTCTGTCTGGGGAGCAGCCCTGCTTCATTTGGGAGGGTGACTCTGTCTAGGGGAGCAGCCCTGCTTCATTTGGGAGGGTGACTCTGTCTAGGAGAGCAGCCCTGCCTCTTTTTGGGAGGGTGACTCTGTCTAGGGGAGCTGCCCTGCTTCATTTGGGAGGGTGACTCTGTCTAGGAGCGCAGCCCTGCCTCATTTGGGAGGGTAACTCTGACTAGGAGCGCAGCCCTGCCTCATTTGGGAGGCAGACTGCGAACCCTTGTTCTGAGAAGTGAAGACTATTCCGTGTGAGTAATTGCCAGGAAACTGAAGATCTCGTACAACACTTTGTACTACTCCTTTTCGCAGAACAGCGCAAACTGGCTCTAACCAGAATAGAGAGAGGAGTGGAGGCTCCCGGTGCACAACTGAGCAAGAGGACAAGTACTTTTGTCTAGTTTGAGAAACAGACGCCTCACAAGTCCTCAACTGGCAGCTTCATTAAATAGGTACCCACAAAACACCAGTCTCAATGTCAACAGTGAAGAGGCGACTCCGGGATGCTCTCGACCCGCTCCACTACAGCCCTGTCGATGTGAATGGTGGCGTGCCCTGCCCTCTGTTTCCTGCAGTCCACGATAATCTCCTTTTAACCTGCTGACGTTGATGCGGAGGTTCTCCTGGCACCACACTGCCAGGTCTCTGACCTCCTCCCTATAGACTGTCTCATCGTTGTCGGCGATCAGGCTTATCTCCAACAGCATGTAATGATGGCGTTGAGTCGTGCATGGCCAATCAGTCGTTGGTGAACAGGGAGTACAGGAGGGGACTAAGCACGTACCCCTGAGGGGCGCCCATGTTAAGGTTCAGCATGGCGGATGTGGTGTTGCCATTCACCACCTGGGGGCCGCCCGTCAGGAAGTCCAGGGTCCAGTTGCGATGGACAGAGAACACCACCGTGGTTTTAAGAAGGCTCAGCAAAGGCTATTCTTCTTAACCTGTTAGGGACAGAGAACACCACGTGGTTTTAAGAAGGCTATTCTTCTTAAGGTAGCTCCGATCCGAGGCGACAGTCGGCTAAGAAACGCTCCTTGTTTTTAAGTAGTGTTGTGGCTTAGTCCTGTTTTACATTGCAATCTGCTGGGGGTGTAACATCACGATGGAGGCTGCAAACAGGCTAAACAAAATGATCAAGAACGCTGGATCTACCATCGGCACCAAGCAGGACGAACTAGAGCCCGTGCTGGATAAATTGGTCCTCAAAGAGATTAGAATTATGGTGGCAAACACTAGCCAGCCCCTCCACAGTACCTGGAGCATCACAGTGATATATAACCACCACTAGTCACAGTGATATAACCACCACTAGTCACAGTGATATAACCACCACTAGTCACAGTGATATAACCACCACTAGTCACAGTGATATAACCACCACTAGCCACAGTGATATAACCACCACTATACAGTGATATAAATCCACCACTAGTCACAGTGATATAACCACCACTAGTCACAGTGATACTAGTCACAGTGATATAACCACCACTAGTCACAGTACCTGGAGCATCACGGTGATATAAGCCACCACACTAGTCACAGTGATATAACCACCACTAGTCACAGTGATATAACCACCACTAGTCACAGTGATATAACCACCACTAGTCACAGTGATATAACCACCACTAGTCACAGTGATATACCACCACTAGTCACAGTGATATAACCACCACTAGTCACAGTGATACTAGTCACAGTGATATAACCACCACTAGTCACAGTGATATAACCACCACTAGTCACAGTGACCTAGTCACAGTGATATAACCACCACTAGTCACAGTGATATAACCACCACTAGTCACAGAGGCTACCACCACTAGTCACAGTGATATAACCACCACTAGTCACAGTGATATAACCACCACTAGTCACGGTGATATAACCACCACTAGTCACAGTGATATAACCACCACTAGTCACAGTGATATAACCACCACTAGTCACAGTGATATAACCACCACTAGTCACAGTGATATAACCACCACTAGTCACAGTGATATAACCACCACTAGTCACAGTGATATAACCACCACTAGTCACAGTGATATAACCACCACTAGTCACAGTGATATAACCACCACTAGTCACAGTGATATAACCACCAGTATAACCACCACTAGTCACAGTGATATAACCACCACTAGTCACAGAGATATAACCACCACTAGTCACAGTGATACCACTAGTCACAGTGATATATAACCACCACTAGTCACGGTGATATAACCACCACTAGTCACAGTGATATAACCACCACTAGTCACAGTGATATAACCACCACTAGTCACAGTGATATAACCACCACTACAGTGATATACACAGTGATATAACCACCACTAGTCACAGTGATATAACCACCACTAGTCACAGTGATATAACCACCACTAGTCACAGTGATATCACACTAGTCACAGATATAACCACCACTAGTCACAGTGATATAACCACCACTAGTCACAGTGATATAACCACCACTAGTCACAGTGATATAACCACCACTAGTCACAGTGATATAACCACCACTAGTCACAGTGATATAACCACCACTGTCACAGTGATACTAGTCACAGTGATATAACCACCACTAGTCACAGTGATATAACCACCACTAGTCACAGTGATATAACCACCACTAGTCACAGTGATATAACTAGTCACAGTGATATAACCACCACTAGTCACAGTGATATAACCACCACTAGTCACAGTGATATAACCACCACTAGTCACAGTGATATAACCACCACTAGTCACAGTGATATAACCACCACTAGTCACAGTGATATAACCACCACTAGTCACAGTGATATAACCACCACTAGTCACAGTGATATAACCACCACTAGTCACAGTGATATAACCACCACTAGTCACAGTGATATAACCACCACTAGTCACAGTGATATAACCACCACTAGTCACAGTGATATAACCACCACTAGTCACAGTGATATAACCACCACTAGTCACAGTGATATAACCACCACTAGTCACAGTGATATAACCACCACTAGTCACAGTGATATAACCACCACTAGTCACAGTGATATAACCACCACTAGTCACAGTGATATAGTCACAGTGATATAACCACCACTAGTCACAGTGATATAACCACCACTGATAGTCACAGTGATATAACCACCACTAGTCACAGTGATATAACCACCACTAGTCACAGTGATATAACCACCACTAGTCACAGTGATATAACCACCACTAGTCACAGTGATATAACCACCACTAGTCACAGTGATATAACCACCACTAGTCACAGTGATATAACCACCACTAGTCACAGTGATATAACCACCACTAGTCACAGTGATATAACCACCACTAGTCACAGTGATATAACCACCACTAGTCACAGTGATATAACCACCACTAGTCACAGTGATATAACCACCACTAGTCACAGTGATATAACCACCACTAGTCACAGTGATATAACCACCACTAGTCACAGTGATATAACCACCAGTCACAGTGATATAACCACCACTAGTCACAGTGATATAACCACCACTAGTCACAGTGATATAACCACCACTAGTCACAGTGATATAACCACCACTAGTCACAGTGATATAACCACCACTAGTCACAGTGATATAACCACCACTAGTCACAGTGATATAACCACCACTAGTCACAGTGATATAACCACCACTAGTCACAGTGATATAACCACCACTAGTCACAGTGATATAACCACCACTAGTCACAGTGATATAACCACCACTAGTCACAGTGATATAACCACCACTAGTCACAGTGATATAACCACCACTAGTCACAGTGATATAACCACCACTAGTCACAGTGATATAACCACCACTAGTCACAGTGATATAACCACCACTAGTCACAGTGATATAACCACCACTAGTCACAGTGATATAACCACCACTAGTCACAGTGATATAACCACCACTAGTCACAGTGATATAACCACCACTAGTCACAGTGATATAACCACCACTAGTCACAGTGATATAACCACCACTAGTCACAGTGATATAACCACCACTAGTCACAGTGATATAACCACCACTAGTCACAGTGATATAACCACCACTAGTCACAGTGATATAACTAGTCACAGTGATATAACCACCACTAGTCACAGTGATATAACCACCACTAGTCACAGTGATATAACCACCACTAGTCACAGTGATATAACCACCACTAGTCACAGTGATATAACCACCACTAGTCACAGTGATATAACCACCACTAGTCACAGTGATATAACCACCACTAGTCACAGTGATATAACAGTGATATAACCACCACTAGTCACAGTGATATAACCACCACTAGTCACAGTGATATAACCAC
>NC_060182.1:97122474-97127474 GCF_021184085.1 Oncorhynchus gorbuscha | reverse complement strand
AGGGGAGAATCACTGAGGGGAGAATCACTGAGGAGAGAATCACTGAGGAGAGAATCACTGAGGAGAGAATCACTGAGGGGAGAATCACTGAGGAGAGAATCACTGAGGAGAGAATCACTGAGGAGAGAATCACTCAGGAGAGAATCACTGAGGGGAGAATCACTGAGGAGAGAATATACGGTTGGTCCGGTTGGAGCGAGTGGTCGCATCTGCACTTCGCTCCCACGGGTAGTATAACTTTTTCATTATATTTCATTATATCACAACGGTTTGATTTGTCTTATCTTAGCAATTTCTTCTCAGCTAGCTACATAGCCGTCTTTGTATCAAAGATAATTGCGTAATTATCGTAATTATCGTATTTCGCCGTCTAACGTCGTCTTCACTAGCCAGCTAGCTAACGTCCACTGATTAGCTGCACTGGAGAAACTATTACACTCAACTGAACGACTTGATTAGTTTAGTGTTAGCTAGCTACATAGCTGTCTTTGCTGTCTTCGTATCATCGTATCCAAGATAATTGTGTTGTTTAGGTTTAGAGTGTGTAGTCTTAGAGTGATTATCTTAATTTACCGAGGTTAGCTAGCCAGCTATTTGTCGTCCTTAACGTAGGTGACTCTGCTAGCTAGCCAACGCTAGCCAACGTCTTCTGTATAGAACTCAACTACCCGGTCGCATTCACAGGTAGTATCACATTTTCACTTCATTTCATTACAGTACAACGGTTTGATTTGTTTGATCGTAGCTAGCTACTTAGCTAGCTACATAGCCGTCTTTGTATCAAAGATAATTGTGTAGTCTAGAGCGATTTTCTAGGTTCGCTAGCCATCTATTGTCGTTCTTTTAACGCAACGTAACGTAAACAACACTGCTAGCTAGCCTGCTAGCCCCCGAATAGCAACACTGCAGAAACTATTACACTCAACGGAACGACTTGATTAGTGTAGTGTCAACAACGCACCCACTGCCAGCTGGCCTACTTCAGCAGTACTGTATCATTTGAATCATTTTAGTCAATAAGATTCTTGCTACGTAGCTTAACTTTCTGAACATTCGAGACGTGTAGTCCACTTGTCATTCCAATCTCCTTTGCATTAGCGTAGCCTCTTCTGTAGCCTGTCAACTATGTGTCTGTTTATCCCTGTTCTCTCCTCTCTGCACAGACCATACAAACGCTCCTCACCGCGTGGCCGCGCCACCCTACTCTGGTGGTCCCAGCGCGCACGACCCACGTGGAGTTCCAGGTCTCCGGTAGCCTCTGGAACTGCCAATCTGCGGTCAACAAGACAGAGTTCATCTCAGCCTATGCCTCCCTCCAGTCCCTCGACTTCTTGGCACTGACGGAAACATGGATCACCACAGACAACACTGCTACTCCTACTGCTCTCTCTTCGTCCGCCCACGTGTTCTCGCACACCCCGAGAGCGTCTGGTCAGCGGGGTGGTGGCACCGGGATCCTCATCTCTCCCAAGTGGTCATTCTCTCTTTCTTTCTTACCCATCTGTCTATCGCCTCCTTTGAATTCCATGCTGTCACAGTTACTAGCCCTTTCAAGCTTAACATCCTTATCATTTATCGCCCTCCAGGTTCCTCGGAGAGTTCATCAATGAGCTTGATGCCTTGATAAGCTCCTTTCCTGAGGACGGCTCACCTCTCACAGTTCTGGGCGACTTTAACCTCCCCACGTCTACCTTTGACTCTTTCCTCTCTGCCTCCTTCTTTCCACTCCTCTCCTCTTTGACCTCACCCTCTCACCCTCTCACCTTCCCCCTACTCACAAGGCAGGCAATACGCTCGACCTCATCTTTACTAGATGCTGTTCTTCCACTAACCTCATTGCAACTCCTCCAAGTCTCCGACCACTGCCTTGTATCCTTTTCCCTCTCGCTCTCATCCAACACCTCCCACACTGCCCCTACTGGATGGTATCGCGCCGTCCCAACCTTCGCTCTCTCCCCCGCTACTCTCTCCTCTTCCATCCTATCATCTCTTCCCTCCGCTCAAACCTTCTCCCACCTATCTCCTGATTCTGCCTCCTCAACCCTCCTCTCCTCCCTCTCTGCATCCCTTGACTCTCTATGTCCCCTATCCTCCAGGCCGGCTCGGTCCTCCCTCCCGCTCCGTGGCTCGATGACTCATTGCGAGCTCACAGAACAGGGCTCCGGGCAGCCGAGCGGAAATGGAGGAAAACTCGCCTCCCTGCGGACCTGGCATCCTTTCACTCCCTCCTCTCTACATTTTCCTCCTCTGTCTCTGCTGCTAAAGCCACTTTCTACCACGCTAAATTCCAAGCATCTGCCTCTAACCCTAGGAAGCTCTTTGCCACCTTCTCCTCCCTCCTGAATCCTCCGCCCCCTCCCCCCTCCTCCCTCTCTGCAGATGACTTCGTCAACCATTTTGAAAAGAAGGTCGACGACATCCGATCCTCGTTTGCTAAGTCAAACGACACCGCTGGTTCTGCTCACACTGCCCTACCCTGTGCTCTGACCTCTTTCTCCCCTCTCTCTCCAGATGAAATCTCGCGTCTTGTGACGGCCGGCCGCCCAACAACCTGCCCGCTTGACCGTATCCCCTCCTCTCTTCTCCAGACCATTTCCGGAGACCTTCTCCCTTACCTCACCTCGCTCATCAACTCATCCCTGACCGCTGGCTACGTCCCTTCCGTCTTCAAGAGAGCGAGAGTTGCACCCCTTCTGAAAAAACCTACACTCGATCCCTCCGATGTCAACAATTACAGACCAGTATCCCTTCTTTCTTTTCTCTCCAAAACTCTTGAACGTGCCGTCCTTGGCCAGCTCTCCCGCTATCTCTCTCTGAATGACCTTCTTGATCCAAATCAGTCAGGTTTCAAGACTAGTCATTCAACGGAGACTGCTCTCCTCTGTATCACGGAGGCGCTCCGCACTGCTAAAGCTAACTCTCTCTCCTCTGCTCTCATCCTTCTAGATCTATCGGCTGCCTTCGATACTGTGAACCATCAGATCCTCCTCTCCACCCTCTCCGAGTTGGGCATCTCCGGCGCGGCCCACGCTTGGATTGCGTCCCTACCTGACAGGTCGCTCCTACCAGGTGGCGTGGCGAGAATCTGTCTCCTCACCACGCGCTCTCACCACTGGTGTCCCCCAGGGCTCTGTTCTTGGCCCTCTCCTATTCTCGCTATACACCAAGTCACTTGGCTCTGTCATAACCTCACATGGTCTCTCTTATCATTGCTATGCAGACGACACACAATTAATCTTCTCCTTTCCCCTTCTGATGACCAGGTGGCGAATCGCATCTCTGCATGTCTGGCAGACATATCAGTGTGGATGACGGATCACCATCTCAAGCTGAACCTCGGCAAGACGGAGCTGCTCTTCCTCCCGGGAAGGACTGCCCGTTCCATGATCTCGCCATCACGGTTGACACCTCCATTGTGTCCTCCTCCCAGAGCGCTAAGAACCTTGGCGTGATCCTGGACAACACCCTGTCGTTCTCAACCAACATCAAGGCGGTGGCCCGTTCCTGTAGGTTCATGCTCTACAACATCCGCAGAGTACGACCCTGCCTCACACAGGAAGCGGCGCAGGTCCTAATCCAGGCACTTGTCATCTCCCGTCTGGATTACTGCAACTCGCTGTTGGCTGGGCTCCCTGCCTGTGCCATTAAACCCCTTCAACTCATCCAGAACGCCGCAGCCCGTCTGGTGTTCAACCTTCCCAAGTTCTCTCACGTCACCCCGCTCCTCCGTTCTCTCCACTGGCTTCCAGTTGAAGCTCGCATCCGCTACAAGACCATGGTGCTTGCCTACGGAGCTGTGAGGGGAACGGCACCTCAGTACCTCCAGGCTCTGATCAGGCCCTACACCCAAACAAGGGCACTGCGTTCATCCACCTCTGGCCTGCTCGCCTCCCTACCACTGAGGAAGTACAGCTCCCGCTCAGCCCAGTCAAAACTGTTCGCTGCCCTGGCCCCCCAATGGTGGAACAAACTCCCTCACGACGCCAGGACAGCGGAGTCAATCACCACCTTCCGGAGACACCTGAAACCCCACCTCTTTAAGGAATACCTAGGATAGGATAAGTAATCCCTCTCACCCCACCCCCCCTAAGTTTTAGATGCACTATTGTTAAGTGACTGTCCCACTGGATGTCATAAGGTGAATGCACCAATTTGTAAGTCGCTCTGGATAAGAGCGTCTGCTAAATGACTTAAATGTAATGTAATGTAAATGTAGAATCACTGAGGAGAGAATCACTGAGGAGAGAATCACTGAGGGGAGAATCACTGAGGGGAGAATCACTGAGGAGAGAATCACTGAGGAGAGAATCACTGAGGGGAGAATCACTGAGGAGAGAATCACTGAGGAGAGAATCACTGAGGAGAGAATCACTGAGGAGAGAATCACTGAGGGGAGAATCACTGAGGAGAGAATCACTGAGGAGAGAATCACTGAGGAGAGAATCACTGAGGAGAGAATCACTGAGGAGAGAATCACTGAGGAGAGAATCACTGAGGGGAGAATCACTGAGGAGAGAATCACTGAGGAGAGAATCACTGAGGAGAGAATCACTGAGGAGAGAATCACTGAGGAGAGAATCTATGATTTATCCTCTTTGAAAAAAACCTATTTTTCTCCCCCTGATTTGCTTTGGTTTCTGTGTTATTGAAGAGTAGCATCAACTGCTACCAATTTGATCGGGGCGTCTTTGTTGTCCCCTGGTTGTTGTCCCCTGGTTGTTGTCCCCTGGTTGTTGTCCCCTGGTTGTTGTCCCCTGTGTCTGTGTGTGGAGTGTCTCTCTAGTTCACCAGTGTGTATCTTGGACAAGGGACACAGTGTAGTGTCTCTCTAGGTCCCCAGTGTGTGTCTGTGTGAAGGACAGGGGACACTGTGTAGTGTCTCTCTAGGTCCCCAGTGTGTGTGAAGGACAGGGGACACAGTGTAGTGTCTCTCTAGGTCCCCAGTGTGTATGAAGGACAGGGGACACAGTGTAGTGTCTCTCTAGGTCCCCAGTGTGTAT
>NC_060182.1:97099974-97112474 GCF_021184085.1 Oncorhynchus gorbuscha | reverse complement strand
ACCCTGTCTCTGTTATGATGTATATCTAGAGGGGGGTGGACTAATGATGTCACCCTGTCTCTGTTATGATGTATATCTAGAGGGGGGTGGACTAATGATGTCACCCTGTCTCTGTTATGATGTATATCTAGAGGGGGGTGGACTAATGATGTCACCCTGTCTCTGTTATGATGTATATCTAGAGGGGGGTGGACTAATGATGTCACCCTGTCTCTGTTATGATGTATATCTAGAGGGGGGTGGACTAATGATGTCACCCTGTCTCTGTTATGATGTATATCTAGAGGGGGGACTAATGATGTCACCCTGTCTCTGTTATGATGTATATCTAGAGGGGGGGTGGACTAATGATGTCACCCTGTCTCTGTTATGATGTATATCTAGAGGGGGGGGTGGACTAATGATGTCACCCTGTCTCTGTTATGATGTATATCTAGAGGGGGGTGGACTAATGATGTCACCCTGTCTCTGTTATGATGTATATCTAGGGGGGACTAATGATGTCACCCTGTCTCTGTTATGATGTATATCTAGAGGGGGGACTAATGATGTCACCCTGTCTCTGTTATGATGTATATCTAGAGGGGGGGGGGGACTAATGATGTCACCCTGTCTCTGTTATGATGTATATCTAGAGGGGGGTGGACTAATGATGTCACCCTGTCTCTGTTATGATGTATATCTAGAGGGGGGTGGACTAATGATGTCACCCTGTCTCTGTTATGATGTATATCTAGAGGGGGGGGGACTAATGATGTCACCCTGTCTCTGTTATGATGTATATCTAGAGGGGGTGGACTAATGATGTCACCCTGTCTCTGTTATGATGTATATCTAGAGGGGGTGGACTAATGATGTCACCCTGTCTCTGTTATGATGTATATCTAGAGGGGGGGGGGTGGACTAATGATGTCACCCTGTCTCTGTTATGATGTATATCTAGAGGGGGGACTAATGATGTCACCCTGTCTCTGTTATGATGTATATCTAGAGGGGGGGGTGTGGACTAATGATGTCACCCTGTCTCTGTTATGATGTATATCTAGAGGGGGGGGTGGACTAATGATGTCACCCTGTCTCTGTTATGATGTATATCTAGAGGGGGGGACTAATGATGTCACCCTGTCTCTGTTATGATGTATATCTAGAGGGGGGACTAATGATGTCACCCTGTCTCTGTTATGATGTATATCTAGAGGGGGGTGGACTAATGATGTCACCCTGTCTCTGTTATGATGTATATCTAGAGGGGGGGGACTAATGATGTCACCCTGTCTCTGTTATGATGTATATCTAGAGGGGGACTAATGATGTCACCCTGTCTCTGTTATGATGTACATCTAGAGGGGTGGACTAATGATGTCACCCTGTCTCTGTTATGATGTATATCTAGGGGGGGGACTAATGATGTCACCCTGTCTCTGTTATGATGTATATCTAGAGGGGGGACTAATGATGTCACCCTGTCTCTGTTATGATGTATATCTAGAGGGGGGGTGGAATAATGATGTCACCCTGTTTCTGTTATGATGTATATCTAGAGGGGGGTGGACTAATGATGTCACCCTGTCTCTGTAATGATGTATATCTAGGGGGGGGGGACTAATGATGTCACCCTGTCTCTGTAATGATGTATATCTAGAGGGGGTGGACTAATGATGTCACCCTGTCTCTGTTATGATGTATATCTAGAGGGGGTGGAATAATGATGTCACCCTGTTTCTGTTATGATGTATATCTAGAGGGGGGTAGACTAATGATGTCACCCTGTCTCTGTAATGATGTATATCTAGAGGGGGGTGGACTAATGATGTCACCCTGTCTCTGTAATGATGTATATCTAGAGGGGGTGGACTAATGATGTCACCCTGTCTCTGTTATGATGTATATCTAGAGGGGGGACTAATGATGTCACCCTGTCTCTGTTATGATGTATATCTAGAGGGGGACTAATGATGTCACCCTGTCTCTGTAATGATGTATATCTAGAGGGGGGTGGACTAATGATGTCACCCTGTCTCTGTTATGATGTATATCTAGAGGGGGGACTAATGATGTCACCCTGTCTCTGTTATGATGTATATCTAGAGGGGGGACTAATGATGTCACCCTGTCTCTGTTATGATGTATATCTAGAGGGGGGGTGGACTAATGATGTCACCCTGTCTCTGTTATGATGTATATCTAGAGGGGGGGGTGGACTAATGATGTCACCCTGTCTCTGTTATGATGTATATCTAGAGGGGGGGGACTAATGATGTCACCCTGTCTCTGTTATGATGTATATCTAGAGGGGGGGGACTAATGATGTCACCCTGTCTCTGTAATGATGTATATCTAGAGGGGGGGACTAATGATGTCACCCTGTCTCTGTAATGATGTATATCTAGAGGGGGGGGTGGACTAATGATGTCACCCTGTCTCTGTTATGATGTATATCTAGAGGGGGGGGACTAATGATGTCACCCTGTCTCTGTTATGATGTATATCTAGAAGGGTGGGGGGACTAATGATGTCACCCTGTCTCTGTTACGATGTATATCTAGAGGGGGGGACTATTGATGTCACCCTGTCTCTGTTATGATGTATATCTAGAGGGGGGTGGACTAATGATGTCACCCTGTCTCTGTTATGATGTATATCTAGAGGGGGGACTAATGATGTCACCCTGTCTCTGTTATGATGTATATCTAGAGGGGGACTAATGATGTCACCCTGTCTCTGTTATGATGTATATCTAGAGGGGGGGTGGACTAATGATGTCACCCTGTCTCTCTTATGATGTATATCTAGAGGGGGTGGACTAATGATGTCACCCTGTCTCTGTTATGATGTATATCTCGGGGGGACTAATGATGTCACCCTGTCTCTGTTATGATGTATATCTAGAGGGGGGGGTGGACTAATGATGTCACCCTGTCTCTGTTATGATGTATATCTCGGGGGGCATGCCAAAGGAATTACGAGAGAGATGTAATGTGTTCTAGTCATTGACTGTATCTCCTCAGGGACACTGTAGCGGGGGTGGAGGGGGAGGGATGTAATAAAAGATCACAAAAATCTTGTTTCTCTCTCAGATGTGTTTACATCCCTGTCGGTGAGCATTTCTCCTTCGCCAAGATAATCCACTTTGACAGGCATATCGAGAAGCTGATTTTTTTTTTAAACAGCATGATCATGACATGATCATTACACAGGTGCACCTTGTGCTGGGATTACAATAAAAGGTCCCATTTTGTCACAACAACACAATGTCCATCTGTGTGTGTGTGTGTGTGTGTGTGTGTGTGTGTGTGTGTGTGCGTGCGTGCGTGCGTGCGTGCGTGCGTGCGTGCGTGCGTGCGTGTGTGCGTGCGTGCGTGCGAGTGAGTGTGAGTGTGAGTTTTGTCACAACAACACAAGGCCACAGATTTTCTCAAGGTTTTGAGGGAGCGTGTAGTTGTCATGCTGACTGCAGCAATGTCTAGCAGAGCTGTTGTCAGAGAATTTAATGTTCATGTCTATACCATAACAATGTTTTAGAGAATTTGGCTGTAGGTCCAACCGTGTGATTACCAGTCTGTAACCACGGCAGCACAGCACCTCTACAACCCAGCTTTCTTCGCCTGCGGGGATCATCTATGACCACCAGGACAGATGATGATGATGAAGATGATGAAACTTGTCATGTTTGTCATTTATTGTCATGTCTTGTCCCTGTGCTCCCCATGCTATTCGTTTCCCTCTGCTTCGTTCCGTTCCTGCTCCCAGCTGTTCCTATTCCCCTAATCATCATTTAGTCTTCCCACACCTGTTCCCGATCCTTTCCCCTGATTAGAGTCCCTATTTATTCCTTTGTGATCCGTTCCTGTTCCGTCGGTTCCTTGTATTGTATTCACCATGCCGTGATTGCGTTTCGCCCTGTCCTGTCGTGTTTTTGCCGTGATTGTGTATCACCCTGTCCTGTCGTGTTTTGTGCCTTCATCAGATGCTGCGTGTGAGCAGGTGTCTCAGTCGACTACGGCCTGCGCCTACCCCGGCGACCTGCAGTCTGTGGCCGCTTCTCCAGTTGTTTCCCCTCTACAAGTCTAGAGGAATTCTGTTATTCCGTTTTGGACTTTAATAAACTCTGTTTCTGTTAAGTCGCTTTTGGGTCCTCTTTTACCTGCATGACAGAAGGAACCGACCAAGGAATGGACCCAGCGACTTCAGACGCTCGTTACACTGCCGTCGAGATCCAAGGAGCCATGCTCGGCAGACACGAGCAGGAATTGTCTGCTGCTCGCCATGCCGTGGAGAACCTGGCCGCTCAGGTTTCCGACCTCTCTGGACAGTTCCAGAGTCTACGTCTCGTGCCACCTGTTACTCCCTGGCCTGCCGAGCCTCCAGAACCCAGGGTTAATAACCCACCTTGCTACTCCGGGCAGCCCACTGAGTGCCGCTCCTTTCTCACGCAGTGTGAGATTGTGTTCTCTCTCCAACCCCACACATACTCTAGAGAGAGAGCTCGGGTTGCTTACGTCATTTCACTCCTTACTGGCCGGGCTCGAGAATGGGGCACAGCTATCTGGGAGGCAAGGGCTGATTGCTCTAACAGATTCCAGAACTTTAAAGAGGAGATGATTCGGGTTTTTGACCGTTCAGTTTTTGGTGGGGAGGCTTCTAGGGCCCTGGCTTCCTTATGCCAAGGTGGTGACGGTCCATAACGGATTATTCCATTGAGTTTCGCACTCTTGCTGCCTCTAGTGAGTGGAACGAGCCGGCGCTGCTCGCTCGTTTTCTGGAGGGACTCCACGCAGTGGTTAAGGATGAGATTCTCTCCCGGGAGGTTCCTTCAGATGTGGACTCTTTGATTGCTCTCGCCATCCGCATAGAACGACGGGTAGATCTTCGTCACCGGGCTCGTGGAAGAGAGCTCGCATCAACGGTGTTTCCCTGCTCCGCATCGCAACCATCTCCCTCCTCTGGCTTTGAGACTGAGCCCATGCAGCTGGGAGGGATTCGCATCTCGAATAAGGAGAGGGAACGGAGGATCACCAACCGCCTGTGCCTCTATTGCGGAGTTGCTGGACATTTTGTTAATTCATGTCCAGTAAGAGGCCAGAGCCCATCAGTAAGCGGAGGGCTACTGGTGGCGCTACTACTCAGGTCCCTTCATCTAGATCTTGTACTACTATGTCGGTCCATCTACGCTGGACCGGTTCGGGTGCTACATGCAGTGCTTTGATTGACTCTGGGGCTGAGGGTTGTTTCATGGACGAAGCATGGGCTCGGAAACATAACATTCCTTTCAGACCGTTAGACAGGCCTACGCCCATGTTTGCCTTAGATGGTAGTCATCTTCCCAGTATCAAATTTGAGACACTACCTTTAACTCTCACAGTATCTGGTAACCACAGTGAGACTATTTCTTTTTGATTTTCCGTTCACCGTTTACACCTGTTGTTTTGGGTCACCCCTGGCTTGTATGTCATAATCCTTCTATTAATTGGTCTAGTAATTCTATCCTATCCTGGAACGTTTCTTGTCATGTGAAGTGTTTAATGTCTGCCATCCCTCCCATTTCTTCTGTCCCTACTTCTCAGGAGGAACCTGGCGATTTGACAGGAGTGCCGGAGGAATATCATGATCTGCGCACGGTCTTCAGTCGGTCCCGAGCCAACTCCCTTCCTCCTCACCGGTCGTATGATTGTAGTATTGATCTCCTTCCGGGGACCACTCCTCCTCGAGGTAGACTATACTCTCTGTCGGCTCCCGAACGTAAGGCTCTCGAGGATTATTTGTCTGTGTCTCTTGACGCCGGTACCATAGTGCCTTCTTCTTCTCCGGCCGGGGCGGGGTTCTTTTTGTTAAAAGAAGGACGGTACTCTGCGCCCCTGCGTGGATTATCGAGGGCTGAATGACATAACGGTTAAGAATCGTTATCCGCTTCCCCTTATGTCATCAGCCTTCGAGATTCTGCAGGGAGCCAGGTGCTTTACTAAGTTGGACCTTCGTAACGCTTACCATCTCGTGCGCATCAGAGAGGGGGACGAGTGGAAAACGGCGTTTAACACTCCGTTAGGGCATTTTGAGTACCGGGTTCTGCCGTTCGGTCTCGCCAATGCGCCAGCTGTTTTCAGGCATTAGTTAATGATGTTCTGAGAGACATGCTGAACATTTTTGTTTTTGTCTATCTTGACGATATCCTGATTTTTTCTCCGTCACTCGAGATTCATGTTCAGCACGTTCGACGTGTTCTACAGCGCCTTTTAGAGAATTGTCTCTACGTAAAGGCTGAGAAGTGCTCTTTTCATGTCTCCTCCGTTACTTTTCTCGGTTCCGTTATTTCCGCTGAAGGCATTCAGATGGATTCCGCTAAGGTCAAGCTGTCAGTGATTGGCCCGTTCCAAGGTCACGTGTCGAGTTGCAGCGCTTTTTAGGTTTCGCTAATTTCTATCGGCGTTTCATTCGTAATTTCGGTCAAGTTGCTGCCCCTCTCACAGCTCTTACTTCTGTCAAGACGTGTTTTAAGTGGTCCGGTTCCGCCCAGGGAGCTTTTGATCTTCTAAAAGAACGTTTTACGTCCGCTCCTATCCTCGTTACTCCTGACGTCACTAGACAATTCATTGTCGAGGTTGACGCTTCAGAGGTAGGCGTGGGAGCCATCCTATCCCAGCGCTTCCAGTCTGACGATAAGGTTCATCCTTGCGCTTATTTTTCTCATCGCCTGTCGCCATCTGAGCGCAACTATGATGTGGGTAACCGTGAACTGCTCGCCATCCGCTTAGCCCTAGGCGAATGGCGACAGTGGTTGGAGGGCGACCGTTCCTTTTGTCGTTTGGACAGACCATAAGAACCTTGAGTACATCCGTTCTGCCAAACGACTTAATGCCCGTCAAGCTCGTTGGGCGTTGTTTTTCGCTCGTTTCGAGTTTGTGATTTCTTACCGTCCGGGTAGCAAGAACACCAAGCCTGATGCCTTATCCCGTCTGTTTAGTTCTTCTGTGGCTTCTACTGATCCCGAGGGGATTCTTCCTTATGGGCGTGTTGTCGGGTTAACAGTCTGGGGAATTGAAAGACAGGTTAAGCAAGCACTCACGCACACTGCGTCGCCGCGCGCTTGTCCTAGTAACCTCCTTTTCGTTCCTGTTTCCACTCGTCTGGCTGTTCTTCAGTGGGCTCACTCTGCCAAGTTAGCTGGTCATCCCGGTGTTCGAGGCACTCTTGCGTCTATTCGCCAGCGCTTTTGGTGGCCGACTCAGGAGCGTGACACGCGCCGTTTCGTGGCTGCTTGTTCGGACTGCGCGCAGACTAAGTCGGGTAACTCTCCTCCTGCCGGTCGTCTCAGACCGCTCCCCATTCCTTCTCGACCATGGTCTCACATTGCCTTAGACTTCATTACCGGTCTGCCTTTGTCTGCGGGGAAGACTGTGATTCTGACGGTTGTCGATAGGTTCTCTAAGGCGGCACATTTCATTCCCCTCGCTAAACTTCCTTCCGCTAAGGAGACGGCACAAATCATTATTGAGAATGTATTCAGAATTCATGGCCTCCCGTTAGACGCCGTTTCAGACAGAGGCCCGCAATTCACGTCACAGTTTTGGAGGGAGTTCTGTCGTTTGATTGGTGCGTCCGTCAGTCTCTCTTCCGGGTTTCATCCCCAGTCTAACGGTCAAGCAGAGAGGGCCAATCAGACGATTGGTCGCATACTACGCAGCCTTTCTTTCAGAAACCCTGCGTCTTGGGCAGAACAGCTCCCCTGGGCAGAATACGCTCACAATTCGCTTCCTTCGTCTGCTACCGGGTTATCTCCGTTTCAGAGTAGTCTGGGTTACCAGCCTCCTCTGTTCTCATCCCAGCTTGCCGAGTCCAGCGTTCCCTCCGCTCAAGCGTTTGTCCAACGTTGTGAGCGCACCTGGAGGAGGGTGAGGTCTGCACTTTGCCGTTACAGGGCACAGACGGTGAGAGCCGCCAATAAACGCAGGATTAAGAGTCCAAGGTATTGTTGCGGCCAGAGAGTGTGGCTTTCCACTCGCAACCTTCCTCTTACGACAGCTTCTCGTAAGTTGACTCCGCGGTTCATTGGTCCGTTCCGTGTCTCCCAGGTCGTCAATCCTGTCGCTGTGCGACTGCTTCTTCCGCGACATCTTCGTCGCGTCCATCCTGTCTTCCATGTCTCCTGTGTTAAGCCCTTTCTTCGCACCCCCGTTCGTCTTCCCTCCCCCCTCCCGTCCTTGTCGAGAGCGCACCTATTTACAAGGTACATAAGATTATGGACATGCGTTCTCGGGGACGGGGTCACTAATACCTAGTGGATTGGGAGGGTTACGGTCCTGAGGAGAGGAGTTGGGTTCCGTCTCGGGACGTGCTGGACCGTTCGCTCATCGATGATTTCCTCCGTTGCCGCCAGGATTCCTCCTCGAGTGCGCCAGGAGGCGCTCGGTGAGTGGGGGTACTGTCATGTTTGTCATTTATTGTCATGTCTTGTCCCTGTGCTCCCCATGCTATTCGTTTCCCTCTGCTGGTCTTGTTTGGTTCTATCCCTCTCTCTCCCCCTCCCTCTCTCACTCTCTCGCTCTCTCTTCTCTCTGTCGTTCCGTTCCTGCTCCCAGCTGTTCCTATTCCCCTAATCATCATTTAGTCTTCCCACACCTGTTCCCGATCCTTTCCCCTGATTAGAGTCCCTATTTATTCCTTTGTGATCCGTTCCTGTTCCGTCGGTTCCTTGTATTGTATTCACCATGCCGTGATTGCGTTTCGCCCTGTCCTGTCGTGTTTTTGCCGTGATTGTGTATCACCCTGTCCTGTCGTGTTTTGTGCCTTCATCAGATGCTGCGTGTGAGCAGGTGTCTCAGTCGACTACGGCCTGCGCCTACCCGAAGCGACCTGCAGTCTGTGGCCGCTTCTCCAGTTGTTTCCCCTCTACAAGTCTAGAGGAATTCTGTTATTCCGTTTTGGACTTTAATAAACTCTGTTTCTGTTAAGTCGCTTTTGGGTCCTCTTTTACCTGCATGACATCATGTCAAAGTTGTGAACGGAGAGCCCCATGGTGGCGGTGGGGTTATGATAAGGGAAAGCATAAACTACGGACAATCAACATTGCATTTTATCGATGGCGATTTGAATGCACAGAGATATCCGTGACGAGACCCTGTCACCTCCTGACCTCATGTTTTCAGCATGATTACGACACGGCTCTGTGTCGTAAGGATCAATTCCTGAAAGCAGAAAGTGTCAACAGACATGTTTGTATCGACTTGTGTTTTCCAGTTCCTGCCAATATCCATCAACTTCGCACAATATTCCACAAGGCAGCGTGATCAACTCTACGTGAAGGAGATGTGTCGCGCTGCATGAGGCAAATGGTCACAACAGATACTGACTTGTTTTCTGATCCACACTCCTACTGTTTTATTAAGTTATCTGACAAATATATTTGTCACAACAGATACTGACTGATTTTCTGACTGGTTTTCTGACTGGTTTTCTGACAATGTCTTTAAGGTTTCTGTGACCATGAAAATCCACGAATAGAATTTTGAACTGATTTCCTTTTTTTCTTCTTTTTAAACTGTAAAAAATCTTTGAAATTGTTGCATCTTGATATTTTTTTATTCAGTGTCTTTACCCCTTTACTTATTCTACAGTTTGTTGCAGCCTGAAAATCAAAATGGATTAAATATTTGTTTTTCTCCATTTTTTTAAGTCTCTAAGAGTGATTAGAACTGTTAGTCTTTCTGGGTAAGTCTCTATGAATGATTACAGCTGTGAGTCTTTCTGGGTAAGTCTCTATGAATGATTACAGCTGTGAGTCTTTCTGGGTAAGTATCTAAGAGCTGTGAGTCTTTCTGGGTAAGTCTCTAAGAGCTGTGAGTTTTTCAGGGTAAGTCTCTAAGAGCTGTGAGTCTTTCAGGGTAAGTCTCTAAGAGCTGTGAGTCTTTCTGGGTAAGTCTCTGAGAGCGATTACAGCTGTGAGTCTTTCTGGGTAAGTCTCTGAGAGCGATTACAGCTGTGAGTCTTTCTGGGTAAGTCTCTGAGAGCGATTACAGCTGTGAGTCTTTCTGGGTAAGTCTCTGAGAGTGATTACAGCTGTGAGTCTTTCTGGGTAAGTCTCTAAGAGTGATTACAGCTGGGAGTCTTTCTGGGTAAGTCTCTAAGAGTGATTGCAGCTGTGAGTCTTTACACACCTGGATTGTACAACATTTGCCAATTATACTTGTCAAAATTCTTCAAGCTCTGCCAAATTGGTTGTTGATTGTTGCTCGACAACCATTTTCAGATCTTGACATATATTTCAGTCAAATCTGTAACTTGGCCGCTCAGGAACATTCACTGTCTTGTGTGTTTTAGGTTATTGTCCTGCTGAAAGTTGGATTCATCTCTCTGTCTGGTGGAAAGCAAACTGAACGATTGAAACGACTGAACGACAAGCAGACCTATAAAACAAGAACTACCACAGTGCTTGAAAATATGGAGTTTTACTAAATGATGTGTTTTATTCAATTTGATTTTTTGCAGATGTTTCTACAACTTGAGGTGTTTCTACAACTTGACTGGAGTCCACCTGTGGTAAATTCAGTTGTTTGGACATGATTTGGAAAAGACACACACCTGTGGATACAGTGTATAAGGTCTCACAGTTGACCGTCATGAGAAAGAGGGGAAATTGTCCGTAGCTCTGAGACACGATTGCGTCGAGGCACAGATCTATGGACCACATGTCTTCAGCATTGAAGGTCCCCAGGAACACAGAGGCCTTTGTCCTTCTTAAATGGAAGAAGTTTGGAACCACCAAGATTCTTCCAAGAGCCCGGGCCAAACTGAGCAATCAGGGAGAAGGGCCTTGGTCAGGAGGTGACAAAGAACCCGATGGTCACTCTGAGAGAGGTCTAGGGTTCCTCTGTGGAGATGGGAGAATCTTCCAGAAGGCCAACCATCTCTGCAGCACTCCAACAATCAGGCCTTTATGGTTGAGAGGCCAGACAGAAGCCACTCTTCAGTAAGAGGCACATGACAGCCCACTTGAAGTTTGCCAAAAGCACCTAAAGGACTCTCAGATCATGAGAAACCAGATTCTCTGGTCTGATGAAACCAAGATTGAACTCTTTGGCCTGAATGCCAAGCATCACATCTGGAGGAAACCTGGCACCATCCGTACGGTGAAGCATGGTGGTGGCAGAATCATGTGGTGGGGATGTTTTTCAGCAGAGGGGCTGGGAGACTAGTCAGGGTCAAAGCAGGTGAACAAAGAAAAGGACAGGGAGATCCTTGATGAAAACCTGCTCCAGAGCATTCAAGATCTCAGATTGGGGTGAAGGTTCACCTTCCAGCAGGACAACGACCCTAACAACACAACAAGACAACACAGGAGTGGCTTTGGGACAAGTCTCTGAATGTCCTTGAGTGTGGCCCAGCCAGAGCCCGGAGATGAACCTGATCAAGCATCTCTGGAGAGACTTGACAACAGCTGTGCAGCAACACTCCCCATCCAACCTGACAGAGCTTGAGAGGATCTGCAGAGAAGAATGGGAGAAACTCCCCAAATACAGGTTTGCCAAGCTTGGAGCGTCCTACTCAAGAAGACTCAAGGCTGTCATCGCTGACAAAGACACTTCAACAAAGTACTGAGTAAAGTGTCTGAATACTTATGTAAACAGAATATTTAAATTATTTATTTATATATACAGTGGGGCAAAAAAAGTATTTAGTCAGCCACCAATTGTGCAAGTTCTCCCACTTAAAAAGATGAGAGAGGCCTGTAATTTTCATCATAGGTACACTTCAACTATGACAGACAAAATGAGAAGAAAAATCCAGAAAATCACATTGTAGGATTTTTTATGAATTTATTTGCAAATTATGGTGGAAAATGTGTATATATATATATATATATTTTTTTTTTAAACCTATTTTTGCCTTGTCATTTTGAGTGTAGATTGATGAGGGGAAAAAAACGATTCAACCTTTTTTAGAATGAGGACGTAACAGAATGTGTAAATATTCAAAGGGTCTGAATAATATCAGAATGTGCATAATGTACATAATGTGCATAATGTGCATAATGTGTAATAATGTGCATAATGTGTATAATGTGCATAATGTGCATAATGTGCATAATGTGCATAATGTAAATAATGTGCATAATGTGTAATAATGTGCATAAAGTGTAATATTATATAAACTCAACATTGAACACATTTCAAGTCTCTATCTGACGTGGAACAGGTGTCTTCTTGTCTTTTAAGCGCACCACAACTCCCTGGTCTTTGGGGTTGAATCTGTGTTTGAAGTTCACTTCTCGACTGATAGATTATTGTATATGTGGGGTACAGAGATACGGCAGTCATTCAAACATCATGATAAGCTCTGTTATTGGGGGGGGGTAAACACTAATACTGGCTCTGATTGGATGGTGTGATGCTGGGATCCGTTAGTCCACTGCAACCCCTAGTGATGAGATCAGATCGCTCCATCAGATCCCCATCAGATCATCAGATCCCCCATCCCTCCATCAGATCCCTCCAGATCCCTCCATCAGA
>NC_060182.1:97096932-97099874 GCF_021184085.1 Oncorhynchus gorbuscha | reverse complement strand
CAGGGATAAATACACTGGCACAGAGACAGGAAACACAGGGATAAATACACTGTGGAAAATGAGCAACACCTGGAGGGGGTGGAGAAAATCACAAGGACAGGTGAAACAGATCAGGGTGTGACAAAAACAGTGGACCACAAGATGAAGTGTAGGAATGGATGACTGCAGGGTGCAAACTCCATCAAGAAGGTGTGTGGAAATACAACCGGAGATGTGTAGCGCCAAATGCACTCCTACCCTACTTGGTGACACAGATCCACTCTTTGGAACACATTGGTGTGGACAAGATAGTTTAGCGTTTTTGTGGGCAAATGGTGGAATCCTGGTGTGTGGCAAGAGGCTGAAGCTGTTGTGGGGAATTGCAACATGTGTACGGAAAACAACACCAAGGGACAAGTGAGCCCCACCAGGACCCATCAGACATCTACAGCTTGGTTACATCACGCTGCTCAAATGTAAAGGACAGGAAGATGTGCTGGTCGTTTGTTGATCGTTTCTCACGACAGGTTGAAGCCTACCCTACTAAGAAAGGAACTACACAACACACAGCTAAAATTCTGATTCCAGAAATCATTCCCGGGTGGGGATTTCCGGAACAATTAGATTTCCGGAACAATTAGATTTCCGGAACAAGGCACTCATTACACAGGAAAAGTGTGTCAGGATGTAGCTCGTCTTCTGAACATAGACTGGCAACTACACTGCCCTTTACCATCCTCAACCGAGTGGACAGGTAGAATGCACAAATAGAGTACTGAAAGAGAGACTTTGAAAGAGTCATCAAAGAAGGGATAGCGTGGTCAGATGCATTGCCTACAGTATTATGTAGTACACGGGCAAATCATAACAAACCAACAGGGTTGAGTCTGTTTGAGGTCGACACAGGTCGACCCATGTCACTACCAGGCACGTTAGATTTGAGAAAAGCAGACATACATTTTACGAGTTACACAATACTTAACCTGTTTGGGATAGGGGGCAGTATTTTCACATCCGGATGAAAATTTAATTTCGAGTTCATTGTGTTTTCAATTTGTTTTCTATGGGAATCCAGATGTCTGAGGCATCTGGTTGCCATTCCTATGGCTTCCACTAGATGCCAACAGTCTTTCAAAATGGGTTGATGTTTTTCTTTTTAGTAATGAAGAAGTAGCCCTTTCCTTTCTGAGTGTCGAGCCAAGTGGACTGTTTTGTTTGGGGCGCGCGACCTGGAGCTCGCTCCACTTTCATTTTATCCGCTATTGAACACAGTATTTTCTGTCTTAAATTTTATTGATTATTTATGTTTTAAAATACCTAAAGTTTGATTAGGAAAGTTGCTTGAAATGTTTGGACCAAGTTTCCAGGTAACTTATTAGATCAGTTATAGTCATGTTGGGCGAGTTGGAACCGGTGTTTTTCTGGATCAAACGCACCAAATAAATGGATATTTTGGGGATATAATAACGGAATTTATCGAACAAAAGGACCATTTGAGATGTTTATGGGACATTTTTGGAGTGCCAACAGAAGAAGATCTTCAAAGGTAAAGCATGAATTATCTCGTTATTTCTGAGTTTTGTGTTGCACCTGGCGGGTTGAATTATGACTGTCATGTGTTTGTCCTCTGATAATCACATGGTCTGCTTTCGCCGTAAAGCCTTTTTGAAATCTGACACGGTGGCTGGATTAACAAGAAATTAAGCTTAATTTTGATTAATTTATTATTTATTATTTATGCAATTTCATTGGATGTTCCGCTAGAGGTTGAGTATAACTTTCTAATGCAGTAGGAGAAATCAGACAAGTAAAAGAATAACTCCAGAGAGGGGGACATCACGGGTACCAGGACCGTGGGTGATGGTTAAAAAATAAATCATGTAAACCGAGACATTAGGGCCAAAATGGGAAGGTCCTTTATCAAGTTTTGCTCATAATGAGGTCAGCAGTAAAAGTCCAGGGAAAATCACAGATGGATACATGTCACTCATCGCAAGGTTGTCCATTTTGATGACTAAGCTGAGCCTGGATAATAGAGAACTGATTGATTAGCAATCGAGGGCCAATCTCAGGTGAAGAAGCATGGTAAAGATGATCAGAACCTGATAGGCTTCTATGTTGTATACCGCAGTAATCATATTAGGTTTATCTATACTCCCTGTCAAAAGTTTTAGAACACCTACTCATTCAAGGGGTTTCTTTATTTTTTTACTATTTTCTACATTGTAGAATAATAGTTAAGGCATCAACGCTATGAAATAACACATATGGAATCATGTAGCAACCAAGAAAGTGTTAAATAAATCTAAATATATTTTATATTTGAGATCCTTCATATAGCCACCCTTTGCCTGGATAACAGCTTTGCACACTCTTGGCATTCTCTCAACCAGCTTCACATGTAATGCTTTTCCAACAGTCCTGAAGGAGTTCCCACATATGCTGAGCACTTGTTGGCTGCTTTTCCTTCACTCTGCTGTCCGACTCATCCCAAATTTGGTTGAGGTCGGGGGAATGTGGAGGCCAGGTCCTCTGATGCAGCACTCAATCACTCTCCTTCTTGGTCAAATAGCCCTTACACAGCTTGGAGGTGTGTTGGGTCATTGTCCTGTTGAAAAACAAATGATAGTTCCACTAAGCGCAAACCAGATGGGATGGTGTATCGCTGCAGAATGCTGTGGTAGCCATGCTGGTTAAGTGTGCCTTGATTTCTAAATAAATCACAGACAGTGTCATCAGCAAAGCAGCCCAACACCATAACACCTCCTCCTCCATGCTTCACGGTGGGAAATACACATACAGAGATCATCCGTTCACACACGCCACATTTCACAAAGACATGGCAGTTGGAACCAAAAATCTCCAATTTGGACTCAGACAAGAAGGACAGATTTCCACCGGTCTAATGTCCATTGCTTGTGTTTCTGGGCCAAAGCAAGTCTCTTCTTCTTATTGGTGTCCTT
>NC_060182.1:96932766-97096832 GCF_021184085.1 Oncorhynchus gorbuscha | reverse complement strand
CCCCGCCCCGGCTGGAGAGGAAGAAGGCACTATGGTACCGGCGTCAAGAGACACAGATAAATAATCCTCGAGAGCCTTACGTTCGGGAGCCGACAGAGAGTATAGTCTACCCCGAGGAGGAGTGGTCCCCGGAAGGAGATCAATACTACAATCATACGACCGGTGAGGAGGAAGGAGTTGGCTCGGGGCCGACTGAAGACCGTGCGCAGATCATGATATTCCTCCGGCACTCCTGTCAAATCGCCAGGTTCCTCCTGAGAAGTGGGGACAGAAGAAATGGGAGGATGGCAGACATTAAACACTTCACATGACAAGAAACGTTCCAGGATAGGATAGAATTACTAGACCAATTAATAGAAGGATTATGACATACTAGCCAGGGATGACCCAAAACAACAGGTGTAAAAGGTGAACGAAAAATCAAAAGAAATAGTCTCACTGTGGTTACCAGATACTGTGAGAGTTAAAGGTAGTGTCTCAAATCTGATACTGGGAAGATGACTACCATCTAAGGCAAACATGGGCGTAGGCTTGTCTAACTGTCTGAAAGGAATGTCATGTTTCCGAGCCCATGCTTCGTCCATGAAACAACCCTCAGCCCCAGAGTCAATCAAGGCACTGCATGTAGCACCCGAACCGGTCCAGCGTAGATGGACCGACATAGTAGTACAGGATCTAGATGAAGAGACCTGAGTAGTAGCGCTCACCAGTAGCCCTCCGCTACTGATGAGCTCTGGCCTTTTACTGGACATGAATTGACAAAATGTCCCTCAAATCCGCAATAGAGGCACAGGCGGTTGGTGATCCTCCGTCTCTCCTGGTCGAGATGCGAATACCTCCCAGCTGCATGGGCTCAGTCTCTGAGCCAGAGGAGGGAGATGGTTGCGATGCGGAGCAGGGAAACACCGTTGACGCGAGCTCTCTTCCACGAGCTTGGTGACGAAGATCTACCCGTCGTTCTATGCGGATGGCGAGAGCAATCAAAGAGTCCACACTGGAAGGAACCTCCGAGAGAGAATCTCATCTTTGACCACTGCGTGGAGTCCCTCCAGAAAACGAGCGAGCAGCGCCGGCTCGTTCCAGTCACTAGAGGCAGCAAGAGGCGAAACTCTATAGAGTAATCCGTTATGGATCGATCACCTTGGCATAGGGAAGCCAGGGCCCTAGAAGCCTCCCTACCAAAAACTGAACGGTCAAAACCCGAATCATCTCCTCTTTAAAGTTCTGGTAATTGCTAGAACAATCAGCCCTTGCCTCCCAGATAGCTGTGCCCCACTCTCGAGCCCGGCCAGTAAGGAGTGAAATGACGTAAGCAAACCCGAGCTCTCTCGCTAGAGAGTATGTGTTGGGCTGGAGAGAGAACACAATATCACACTGGGTGAGAAAGGGCGGCACTCCGTGGGCTGCCCGGAGTAGCAAGGTGGGTTATTAACCCTAGGTTCCGGAGGCTCGGCAGGCCAGGAAGTAACAGGTGGCACGAGACGAAGACTCTGGAACTGTCCAGAGAGGTCGGAAACCTGAGCGGCCAGGTTCTCCACGGCATGGCGAGCAGCAGACAATTCCTGCTCGTGTCTGCCGAGCACGGCTCCTTGGATCTCGACGGCAGTGTTACGAGCATCTGTAGTCGCTGGGTCCATTCTATGGTCGGATCCTTCTGTTATGCAGGTGAATGAGGACCCAAAAGCGACTTGGCGAAAACAGAGTTTTTAATCCAGTAAAGTAACTTTACAATCAAAAGGCATAATTCTACTCGTAATGACGAGAACAGACTGGAGACTTGATCAAGAACTGCAGGTTGCCTCGGGAAGGCACTTGAACGTAGCAGACTCAGACACCTGCTCACCACGCAGCATCTGAGGGAAACACGACACGACAGGGCGATACATAGACACAGCACGGTGAACAATAGACAAGGATCCGACAGGGCAGGAACGGAAAACAAGGAGAGAAATAGGGACTCTAATCAGGGAAAAGGATCGGGAACAGGTGTGGGAAGACTAAATGATTGATTAGGGGAATAGGAACAGCTGGGAGCAGGAACGGAACGATAGAGAGAAGAGAGAGAGGAAGGGAGAGAGAAAAAGGGGAACGAACCTAAAAAGACCAGCAGGGGGAAAATGAACAGAGGGAAAAGCAAAATGACAAGACAATCTAAGACAAAACATGACAGCACTGACTTCAGATCAGAACAGTAATACACTGTGTTGACTTCAGGTCAGAACAGTAATACACTGCACTGACTTAAGATCAGAACAGTAATACACTGAACTGACTTCAGATCAGAACAGTAATACACTGACCTGACTTCAGATCAGAACAGTAATACACTGGACTGACTTTAGATCAGAACAGTAATACACTACACTGACTTCAGGTCAGAACAGTGAGAGAGAGAGTGTAGTCATGTGAATCACATCTATGCAGGGGAGAGAGAGAAAGAGAGAGGGTGAGAGGGGAGAGATAGAAATGGAGTAATGGAATTTGACATTGTAACATTGCATAATGTATGTTAATGAGTGGTGACACTAAACTGTAAATACTGGTATACTGTACCAGGACAGATATCACCTTATGCCATCATCCATCTGTGTTTATTCATTGGCCCTGAGTCAAAGTCAAACCTCAGATGCAGGTGTTCTGAGCCGTGGTCTAATATTACCATCAGACAGGGTTTTAGTAGAGAACAGGAGGAAGTCTACATCACTGTGTTGGCTGGCTGCACAGTAATAAACTGCACTGTGTTCAGGTCCTCTCAGACTCACTAGATGAAGATAAGCCTCTTTCCCACCATCTCCACTCACATTGAAGTGCTTTTCAAATGATTTCTCCATGGTTATTGACTTGGTATATGCATAACCAATGAGTTTCATAGCAGTGTCTCCTGCTGACTGTTTGTACCATAGTATCACGTAGTAGTTAGGGATCGTATGGCTGCAGGTGAGTTGAACGTCTCCTCCAGGACCTTCTGTTAGTGCCACAGGCCTCTGATGAACCATGCTACTAAACAACTGCCCTGTGGACACAGCGAGGGAGGGAGAGAGAGGGGAGAGAAGGTGACATAGAAAGAGAGGAGAGACGGAGAGAGGAGAGAAGGTGAGAAAGATGGAGCAAGAGGAAGGATATTTTATTCAGTTTGATGACATTCGTAGTATCGTTTTGCTTCTCATCGTAAGTGATTTAATACCTGTCACCCAGAGTGGTAGAGCTGCCAGGTGAATCAGAACTCTGAACATCATGATGAAGATGAATATGCTGAGGAAGACGATGATGATGTGATATGAGTGTCTCCTGGATGAAGCTCTGAGGTGAAAGGAGATTGGCTGTTGTAGTAGCATGTTTCCTTCAGGGTGGTGGATAGTGACAGTGTTAGAGGGAGTGTCAGGAAGCCTGTACTGTAAAGCTTGCTCATAGGACCTCACTGTGAACATGACTGATTACATGATCATGACAATGAACCCATCAGACATTAGAACAACTAGAGTTAGAGGTCCCCTACAGTATGTGATGAGACCATCAGACATTAGAACAACTAGAGTTAGAGGTCCCCTACAGTATGTGATGAGACCATCAGACATTAGAACAACTAGAGTTAGAGGTCCCCTACAGTATGTGATGAGACCATCAGACATTAGAACAACTAGAGTTAGAGGTCCCCTACAGTATGTGATGAGACCATCAGACATTAGAACAACTAGAGTTAGAGGTCCCCTACAGTATGTGATGAGACCATCAGACATTAGAACAACTAGAGTTAGAGGTCCCCTACAGTATGTGATGAGACCATCAGACATTAGAACAACTAGAGTTAGAGGTCCCTACAGTATGTGATGAGACCATCAGACATTAGAACAACTAGAGTTAGAGGTCCCCTACAGTATGTGATGAGACCATCAGACATTAGAACAACTAGAGTTAGAGGTCCCCCTACAGTATGTGATGAGACCATCAGACATTAGAAGAACTATAGTTAGAGGTCCCCTACAGTATGTGATGAGACCATTAGAAGAACTAGAGTTAGAGGTCCCCTACAGTATGTGATGAGACCATCAGACATTAGAAGAACTAGAGTTAGAGGTCCCCTACAGTATGTGATGAGACCATTAGAAGAACTAGAGTTAGAGGTCCCCTACAGTATGTGATGAGACCATCAGACATTAGAACAACTAGAGTTAGAGGTCCCCCTACAGTATGTGATGAGACCATCAGACATTAGAAGAACTAGAGTTAGAGGTCCCCTACAGTATGTGATGAGACCATCAGACATTAGAAGAACTATAGTTAGAGGTCCCCTACAGTATGTGATGAGACCATCAGACATTAGAACAACTAGAGTTAGAGGTCCCCTACAGTATGTGATGAGACCATTAGAAGAACTAGAGTTAGAGGTCCCCTACAGTATGTGATGAGACCATTAGAAGAACTATAGTTAGAGGTCCCCTACAGTATGTGATGAGACCATTAGAAGAACTAGAGTTAGAGGTCCCCCTACAGTATGTGATGAGACCATCAGACATTAGAAGAACTAGAGTTAGAGGTCCCCTACAGTATGTGATGAAACCATCTCTTTACATGTTATATTACATCCTATTGAAATACTGGGGGTTTTGTGCAGCTGTACTTGTTGTCTGTATCACGGTGTTGACTCACAGCACAGAAGTACATTCCACTGTCTCCTGTCTCCAACTTCTTCACTGTGAAAGATCCACTCTTAGCTGTAGTTTTAACTTTTGCATATTTGTCTTCACTGAAGGCTCCATAGTCTGGTATGTTATAAGTACTTGTGTAAACTACCTGCTTCATTCCCTCTCCTGGAAGCTGTCTGTACCAGTACATCTGGTAGTAGCTAGATCCCTTAGTGTGACTGCAGTTCATCTGAGCATCACTGTCTTTGAGTTCCCAGAGTATGGTGGGTGTCTGAGTGACTTCACTCCCCTCAACAAGACCTGTAAGGACACAGTGAGAATGAAATCAATAGAGTTAGGTACAGTTAGACCTGAATACATCAAGACCCAGGCACATATGCTTGGAAACATCAATATCAATAACTAGAGAAGTCATTCATTGTAAATAAGAATTTTGTTCTTAACTTTCCTGGTTAAATAAATGAAACATTATGAAACTGTACCTGCAGCACAGAGCAGTGAGACAGTAACAGAGAAGAGAAATGTGAACATGTTTGATCACGTTATATGTGAGAGTGCTGGAAAGAGTCTGGTATCAATGTATATAAAACAAGAGGAGTGTCACATAGATGAATAGATGACAATCAGTAGACCACGGCAGGTTCCACCATATTCAACATGTCAGTGAAGTGGGAGGGACTGATGATCTGAATACATCATGCTAATTAGTGGTTCAGACTGTAGAGACATTCACATTATTAAAGTTAGAGGTCCCCCTACAGTCCATGATGAGACCATCAGCTCTTTACATATTATATTCTATCCTATAGAGCTCGGGAGCTGGTAGTCCTAAAACACTGAAATGAGTCAGCATTTTCTACCTCTGGTTTGTTGACCATTGCTATGAGAGAAATGAAGGGGGAAAATAAAGGGGTTTTGGAAATCAACAGACAATTGCATGGTATGCTTTCGCCATAAATTATTTTTGAAATCTGAAAACGCAGTTAGATTAAAAATAAGTTAAGCTTTTAAATGATATAAGACACTTGTATGGTCATGTATGTTTAATATTATAAATATTTACTTGAATTGCGCGCCCTCCAATTTCACTGGATGTTGTCGGCTTTGTCCCGGGACACCTAGCCCTAATTGACAATCAGTGCTATGGAAAACAACCATATCATCTACATACAGATTAATATGAAGGGATTTAATACAAAGACCAATATTATTAATATGAAGAGTAAAGAGAAACGGTCCCAAGGCTGAGCCCTGTGGTACACCTAATATCCAGGAAACTAGACTCAACACCATCAGAACGTACACATTGTGTCCTGTCTGTCAGATAGTTCTTAAACCATTTGCAAGACTTATTGTCCAGGCCCATTTCAGACAGGTTTTGAATGAGTAGGGAATGTTCAATGGTGTTGAATGCCTTGGAAAAGTCTAGAAATATGGCAGCACAATGACATTTATGACCTAGGCAATTTAAAACATCATCTTAAACAAGTATAACAGCTGAAACAGCATTGCCAAATATATTAGAGAAAGGAGATCTCATTGGTATACAAAACACCCCACCCAGCATATTATCGTCCAATTAATAAAATGTTGTCATGCTGCGTCACGCAGTTGCTAAACTAACCATCACACAATCCCTTCTCAAAGTTGGGATATGAGTCGAGAAAATGTCCTATTTTCCTCAAAAGTACATATTGTCATGATCCCAAAGCAATACAATATTAGAGATATCAAGTTTATTATCTGCAATGTGGTACTTCTTGTTGATGAAATTCATGCTTATGTATACCCCATCATGGTAGATATCCCAGCTAACACAGTGGATCTGGGCCGATTCTGCCCGAGATTTAAACTCGGCCGACGTCATGTGGCCCGAGTCTGGGCCGCCTTCGGCAGTATTACTTATGGCTAGGATGCGGGGATTGAGATCAGGGACGATTCCGGTGTGAGTTATCTGGCCCAAATGTATTACTTGGTTCTTGGGCCGATTGTGGTGAGAGTTATCTGGCCCAAATGTATTACTTGGGGCTCGGGACGATTCCGGTGTGAGTAATCTGGCCCAAATGTATTACTTGGGGCTCGGGCCGATTGTAGCTTCTCTCTGACAGATGATTACATGGGCTGCTGTATATAATTTACCTTTCAATATTTATTTTTCCATATTTTCTCATTGTTTCTGTGATCAAAAAATAAAATTATAATTTAAATTAAATTCTTTAAAAGTCCTGTGTTGTATTTTAGTATTTTGATATTACTGCAAGACAATTGATAAGCATTAAGAACTTTGTGGATGGAGCCTCCGGAGTGGTGCAGAGGTCTAAAAGACATAAGGTTTCTACAGATGCTGGTTTGAGACCCGGCGGCCACCAGGGGACCCATGAGGTGACGCACAATTGGCTCAGTGTTGTCCAAGTTAGGGAGGGTTTGGCCGGCGGGGATATCCTTGTCCCATCACGCTGTAGTGACTCCTGTGAGCACACTGACACATTCACCACGGAAATGTTGCTTCCTAAGAACAAACAATATTTTTTGTGGATGTTTATAATTTGTATCTATAAAATGTATAAAAGTAATATTTAAAATGCCGAAATCGGGAAATTTGGAAACATTGTTTTTAATTTGCGTTACATCGCTTCTGGGGGAGGGGATTCTGGGGGGGGAGGTTTCTGGAAAGATACTGGCAACGTCGACTGAATTACAGTAGACGGATACGGCCGGTGTACTTGGGCTGATTCCTTACTGCTAGCTGGGATATCAGAGCAGCTTCAGTCTCTAGGTCTACCCCATCATGGTAGATATATCAGAGCAGCTTCAGTCTCTAGTATACCCCATCATGGTAGATATATATGAGCAGCTTCAGTCTCTAGTATAACCCATCATGGTAGAAATATCAGAGCAGCTTCAGTCTCTAGTATACCCCATCATGGTAGAAATATCAGAGCAGCTTCAGTCTCTAGTATACCCCATCATGGTAGATATATCAGAGCAGGTTCAGTCTCATACTGAAGATGGAGACTGAGGAAAGCTGGAACAGAGCAGTTCACCTGTTACAGAAGAGGAGAGAGAGACCTGTTTGTTATAACTACTGTAGTCATTCAGGAAATATATGGAATTATAGATTATTTTAGATTGTATCTAACCTGTGATCAAGAATATTCAAGAGATTCACGTTCACAGTAAGAAAAATATCCAACAATGAAAGATTGTTAGTTCAACACTGAGTCCAGATGAACATTCAAAAGGACATGGATCTTCAACTCTCAGACTCCTTACTACACACCATAGTTTACTGTGGTACTGTGTCTGGTGAGTCCACATGGATTAGTTGAGCTGTAACTCCACCTACAGGAAAGACATGATATCATACCATACTGTATCATGGTCTCCTGTATATCAGAGGGAACCTCCCCTTTCTATTAGACCAGCTGGTGAGTGTTTTGGCATTGAATCAGAGTCAGATACAGTGTGACGTTAATACAGGTGTGATTAGTCTACAGTACACCAGGGAGGAGGTTTTTGTAGAGCAGAGAGGGAGATCTGATGCACTGTGTAAACTAGCAGCACAATAATACACAGCACTGCTATTTGGAGTTAGTTGTTTGATGGTTAAGGTGCTGGTACCACCTGCATTAGCATCTCCTTCTATATCAAATCCAGCCTCAGGAAATGCAGTTTTCGCTGTCATGTATCCTAAATACACTAATTCTCTGTAGTTGGACAGCTTGTACCAGAGGATGACATTATAGGTTGATATACTATGTGAACACTCCATCTTAGCCGACTTTCCCGTTTCTTGTACAGGGATGCAGGACTCTGGTGTACCTGGTTAATGAGAGAAGAACCTGTAGAGAGAGAGAGACAGAGACAGAGAGAGAGAGAGAGAGAGAGAGAGAGAGAGAGAGAGAGAGAGAGAGAGAGAGAGAGAGAGAGAGAGAGAGAGAGAGAGAGAGAGAGAGAGAGAGAGAGAGAGAGAGAGAGTGAAAGGTGAAACAACAGATATAGCAACATATTCACCTGAAACATGAAAACCAATCAAATGAGGATATTATTAGTTGATGAAATCAGTGATCTGAATACCTGCAGCCCAGGCTGTGTAACCCATGGTGATGGAGATAAGAATTCTGATCATGTTGACTCACTGTTAAGGAGACAGAAAGAATGAGACAGACAAACCACTCCACATGAATTAGAGGTGGCTTCTCATCAACTCATCTCAGTGATCTTATAGAGGGATGCTGCCTCCTTATGAGAACATCTAAACCATCAGAGACCTGAGATGAACCCTGCAGGAGGAGTCTATGTGGGACAGGAAGCAGGGTTTAGTAGAGCAGAGAGGGAGATCTGATGCACTGATATCTGGAGTTAGTTGATTGATGGTTAAAGGAAATATTCACCCACCCATCTAATATCTCCTCCCAAGTCCAGAAGTCCATTGATTGCTGCTCCTCACGATTAACAGGTCTGACTCCTGCCTCTGCCACTCTCTCCCTGAGCCCTCCCCCAATACATTTTTGGGGCTGACTTTCGGGTTTCTTTCTGCGCCGCCGTGTCTTTCTCTTCGACTCCATTCTCCTATAGCCCTCTTCGCACTGCTCCAGCGAATCCCAGGCGGGCTCCGGCACTCTCTCTGGGTCGACCACCCACCTGTCTATTTCATCCCACGTCGTATACCCATACTTCTGCTGTCCATAACGTCCTCCCTTCGCTGCTCCTGCTGTCGCTGCCTGTAACCACGCCACTCGGTCCGTGTGGGGTGGGTGATTCTGTAACGGCGTTCGTTTGTCAAAAGAGAGTCGGACCGAAATGCAGCGTGGTGGTTACTCATGTCTTTAATGAATGATCGCGATACATGAAATAACTATACAAATACAAAAACAACAAACGGAATGTAAAAACCTAATACAGCGTGTCTGGTGAACAACTACACAGAGACAGGAACAATCACCCACGAAATACACAGTGAAACCCCGGCTACCTAAATATGGTTTCCAATCAGAGACAACGAGAAATCACCTGACTCTGATTGAGAACCGCCTCAGGCAGCCAAGCCTATACTAGACACACCCCTAATCAACCACAATCCCAATGCCTACAAAAACCCCAATAAGACAACAACATAAACCCATGTCACACCCTGGCCTGAACAAATAATAAAGAAGACACAAAATACTAAGACCAAGGCGAGACAATGCAACAATGCATTAAAATAATACTGCAAACAACGTGGCAAAGCAATGACCTTTTTGTCCTGATTACAAAATGTTATGTTTTGGGCAAATCCTATATAACACATTACTGAGTACCACTCGGCATGTTTTCAAGTGTAGTTGTAACGCCGTTCTTCTGTTGAATGAAGAGAGTCAGACCGAAATGCAGCGTGTAGGTTACTCATGACTTTAATGAATGAAAACGGTACATGAAATAACTGAAATACGAAAACAACAAACGAAACGTGAAACTAATTACAGCCTATCTGGTGACTACTACACAGAGACAGGTACAAACACCCACAAAATACAAAGCGAACTCAGGCTACCTAAATACGGTTCCCAATCAGAGACAACGTTAAGCACCTGACTCCAATTGAGAATCGCCTCAGGCAGCCAAGCCTATACAACACCCCTAATTAGCCGCGATCCCAAATACTACAAACCCCAATACGAAAAACAACATATAAACCCATGTCACACCCTGGCCTACCCAAACATATAACAAAAACACAAAATACAATGACCAAGGCGTGACAGTAGTGATGGCTGCATCATGTTATGGGTATGTTTGTAATCGTTAAGGATTGGGGAGTTAAAAAATAAGAACAGACAAAAGCCTAGAGGAAAACCTGGTTCAGTCTGCTTTCTACCAGACACTGGGATATCAATTCACCGTTCAGCAGGACAATAACCTAAAACATAAGGCCAAATCTACACTGCAGTTGACTATCAAGAAGACAGTGAATGTTCCAGATGGGCTTACAGTGTTGACTTAAATCTAATTGAAAATCTATGACAGAATTATGGGACTGAAAAGATTAAATTATTAAACTGCAAAATAATTTACAGTTGAAGTCGGAAGTTTAATAAATTGTGAAAAACAGAGTTTAAATGTATTTGGCTAAGGTATTGGTAAACTACAAGGTAGTGTAAAAACTGTCTTTTAACAATCCAATACATAATACACTGCCACTTTTGTTTTCTAACCCCTTTATGTTCTTGTTGGATCTAATTTAAATAGCTAGCGTTTCAATGGCCATAATAAATCGATATGGAGACAATGGACAGCCTTGTTGTACTCCTCTTAAAAACTCAATACTTTCTGAAAGTTAACCATTATTTCCTATTTTACACTTGGGGTTGCTGTAACCCAAGAGATTCACCGAAATTAAAATAATCCAGGCATTTACTGTTGAAGTCAGTAGTTTACATACACATTAGCCAAATACATTTAAACTCAGTTTTTCACAATTCCTGACATTTAATCCTAGTAAAAATTCCTTGTCTTAGGTCAGTTATGATCACCACTTTATTTTAAGAATGTGAAATGTCAGAATAATAGTAGAGATAATTAATTATTTCAGCTTTTGTTTCTTTCATCACATTCCCAGTAGGTCAGAAGTTTACATACACTCAATTAGTATTTGGTAGCATTGCTTTTAAATTGTTTACCCTTTGTCAAACGTTTTGGCTAGCCTTCCACAAGCGTCCCACAATACACACTCAACCATTTTCCCCCACACAACCATAGGCTCACATTCTCAACAGTCCTAAATCTTAGTCTGTTTATACATTCTGACTAGGAGGTTAGTAACCTTAAAATCATTGAAACAACTGTTTTTTTTTATGATTTTGTCACTTTTTTCTAAACTTTGAATATAATAAAGTACATTTGTAAATTGGTCTGTTTTTGTGCTTGTTTGCTGTGGGATTTTATAACTTTTATATATCTGTTTATGACAGATTAAACAAGCTCATGAATGATCAAAATGACAGCTCCATCAGGATAGTTATCAATTCTCTCTCTGCATCCCAAGTCGAACCCTATTCCCTATTTAGTACCCTGCGTCTGACCAGGGACCCTATGCAGCCCCTTTTACAGCTCAGTGTGGAGAACCACTGCCTCCTTGGTGGAGAAGTGAGGAAGTGCTGCAGCTAAACTATCTAAACTAGCCACTTATAACAGCATCATTACCATCTGTCTGATATCTAATGGTTCATAGCAAAGTGTTGTTGAAGTGGTTGAAGACAGGTGCAGGTGTATAGAGACATAGTCAGTATTATATGAGAGGATCAGAGAGGGTTTTTGTAGAGGAGAGAGGGTATAGTGAAACACTGTGCTTCACTAGCAGCACAGAAATACACTGCACTGTCTTCAGCTTCTGTCACTTTGGGAAAATGTAGATACACCATTTTATTAGCTGCAGCATCTCCACTGACATCAAAACGCCCTTTAAAGGAATCTTCCACCGTTGGACTGGTGTATCTCACATACCCAATGAGTTTCAGACCAGTGTTTTGGGCTGACTGTTGGTACCACAGTACCGTGTAGTAATTTGAATCAGTGTGGCTGCAGGTGAGATTAACTTTGTCTTCAGGTCCTTTTAGTATTGCAGTAGGAGTCTGGTGAACTTTGTCTGTTTGTGACAGCCCTGTGGATGAAAACAGACCATATGAAAGATACAGTATTACTCAGCATATTGACAGCAATATATTTCAGTAGTAAATCTATCTTTCATGAGGGATTTAGTACCTGTCACCCATAGTGGTAGAGTTGCTACATGTATGAGAAGCTTGATCATGTTGATGGTTCTGGAGAGAAGAGTCACATGGACAAGGAGAAAGGGTTTTCAGATAGTCAGAGATGTCATGTCATCTAGTGGGAGTGTCAAATGTATAACAGCATCCCAAATGGCACCCTATTCCCTATATAGTTCACTATTTTAGACCAGAGCCCATAGGGGGAGAGGAGAACAAGTCAATAGAGAAGGGGAGCTGAACTGAGCTGCCGGAGGGGAAGGAAATGACATCACTTTGACGTCAGAACTTGTGTTGATATTCAAGCAGATCCCTTGTTCACCTACAGGTCTCCTGTTCAACTTAAAGGTGTATTGTGGAACATACCGGTATCTACATCATTAAAGGATTTGTCTTTTTATATAGATAGAAATGGAGTCATGGAATTTGACATTGTAACATTGCATAATGTATGTTAATGAGTGGTGACTCTAAACTGTAAATACTGGTATACTGTACCAGGACAGATATCACCTTATGCCATCATCCATCTGTGTTTATTCATTGGCCCTGAGTCCAAGTCAAACCTCAGATGCAGGTGTTCTGAGCCGTGGTCTAATATTACCATCAGACAGGGTTTTAGTAGAGAACAGGAGGAAGTCTACATCACTGTGTTGGCTGGCTGCACAGTAATAAACTGCACTGTGTTCAGGTCCTCTCAGACTCACTAGATGAAGATAAGCCTCTTTCCCACCATCTCCACTCACATTGAAGTGCTTTTCAAATGATTTCTCCATGGTTATTAACTTGTAATTTGCATAACCAATGAGTTTCATAGCAGTGTCTCCTGCTGACTGTTTGTACCATAGTATCACGTAGTAGTTAGGGATCGTATGGCTGCAGGTGAGTTGAACGTCTCCTCCAGGACCTTCTGTTAGTGCCACAGGCCTCTGATGAACCATGCTACTAAACAACTGCCCTGTGGACAGAGAGAGAAAGGAGAGGAGAGAGAGAGAGGAGAGGGAGAGAGAGAAGAGGGGAGAGAAGGAGAGAGAGAGAGGAGAGAGGTAGAGAACGGATATTTTATTCAGTTTGATGACATTCGTAGTATCGTTAGACTTCTCATCGTAAGTGATTTAATACCTGTCACCCAGAGTGGTAGAGCTGCCAGGTGAATCAGAACTCTGAACATCATGATGAAGAAAAAGATAATGATGAAGATGATGAATATGCTGAGGAACACAATGATGATGTGATATGAGTGTCTCCTGGATGAAGCTCTGAGGTGAAAGGAGATTGGCTGTTGTAGTAGCATGTTTCCTTCAGGGTGGTGGATAGTGACAGTGTTAGAGGGAGTGTCAGGAAGCCTGTACTGTAAAGCTTGCTCATAGGACCTCACTGTGAACATGACTGATTACATGATCATGACAATGAACCCATCAGACATTAGAACAACTAGAGTTAGAGGTCCCCTACAGTATGTGATGAGACCATCAGACATTAGAACAACTAGAGTTAGAGGTCCCCTACAGTATGTGATGAACCCATCAGACATTAGAACAACTAGAGTTAGAGGTCCCCTACAGTATGTGATGAGACCATCAGACATTAGAACAACTAGAGTTAGAGGTCCCCTACAGTATGTGATGAGACCATCAGACATTAGAACAACTAGAGTTAGAGGTCCCCTACAGTATGTGATGAGACCATCAGACATTAGAACAACTAGAGTTAGAGGTCCCCTACAGTATGTGATGAGACCATCAGACATTAGAACAACTAGAGTTAGAGGTCCCCTACAGTATGTGATGAGACCATCAGACATTAGAACAACTAGAGTTAGAGGTCCCCCTACAGTATGTGATGAGACCATCAGACATTAGAACAACTAGAGTTAGAGGTCCCCTACAGTATGTGATGAGACCATCAGACATTAGAACAACTAGAGTTAGAGGTCCCCTACAGTATGTGATGAGACCATCAGACAGTAGAAGAACTAGAGTTAGAGGTCCCCTACAGTATGTGATGAGACCATCAGACATTAGAACAACTAGAGTTAGAGGTCCCCCTACAGTATGTGATGAGACCATCAGACAGTAGAAGAACTAGAGTTAGAGGTCCCCTACAGTATGTGATGAGACCATCAGACATTAGAACAACTAGAGTTAGAGGTCCCCCTACAGTATGTGATGAGACCATCAGACATTAGAAGAACTATAGTTAGAGGTCCCCCTACAGTATGTGATGAGACCATCAGACATTAGAACAACTAGAGTTAGAGGTCCCCTACAGTATGTGATGAGACCATCAGACATTAGAAGAACTATAGTTAGAGGTCCCCTACAGTATGTGATGAGACCATCAGACATTAGAAGAACTATAGTTAGAGGTCCCCCTACAGTATGTGATGAGACCATCAGACATTAGAAGAACTATAGTTAGAGGTCCCCTACAGTATGTGATGAGACCATCAGACATTAGAAGAACTATAGTTAGAGGTCCCCCTACAGTATGTGATGAGACCATCAGACATTAGAACAACTAGAGTTAGAGGTCCCCCTACAGTATGTGATGAGACCATCAGACATTAGAAGAACTAGAGTTAGAGGTCCCCCTACAGTATGTGATGAGACCATCTCTTTACATGTTATATTACATCCTATTGAAATACTGGGGGTTTTGTGCAGCTGTACTTGTTGTCTGTATCACTGTGTTGACTCACAGCACAGAAGTACATTCCACTGTCTCCTGTCTCCAACTTCTTCACTGTGAAAGATCCACTCTCAGCTACAGCCTTTCTGGCTGAGAATTTGTCTTTACTGAATTCCCCTGAATAGTCAGGTTGAGAACTGGGAGTAATGAAGACGACTTGCTTCATTCCCTCTCCTGGAAGCTGTCTGTACCAGTACATCTGGAAGTAGCCAGATCCCTTAGTATGACTGCAGTTCATCAGAGCATCACTTTCTTTGGGTTCCCAGAGTATGGTGGGTGTCTGAGTGACTTCACTCCCCTCAACAAGACCTGTAAGGACACAGTGAGAATGAAATCAATAGAGTTAGGTACAGTTAGACCTGAATACATCAAGACTAAGGTGAAGTGAACATACACTTGGAAACATCAATATCTATGACTAGAGAAGTCCTTCATTGTAAATAAGAATTTTGTTCTTAACTTTCCTGGTTAAATAAATGAAACATTATGAAACTGTACCTGCAGCACAGAGCAGTGAGACAGTAACAGAGAAGAGCAATGTGAACATGTTTGATCACGTTATATGTGAGAGTGCTGGAAAGAGTCTGGTATCAATGTATATAAAACAAGAGGAGTGTCACATAGATGAATAGATGACAATCAGTAGACCACGGCAGGTTCCACCATATTCAACATGTCAGTGAAGTGGGAGGACCTGATGATCTGAATACATCATGCTAATTAGTGGTTCAGACTGTAGAGACATTCACATTATTAAAGTTAGAGGTCCCCCTACAGTCCATGATGAGACCATCAGCTCTTTACATATTATATTCTATCCTATAGAGCTCACCAGCTTGTAGTCCTAAAACACTGAAATGAGTCAGCATTTTCTACCTCTGGTTTGTTGACCATTGCTATGGGAGAAATGAAGGGGGGAAATAATGGGGTTTTGGGATATAAGGTCTGAAGTTGACACAGGCTTTGGAGATCTTATACGTTTTGGTCTGTATAATAACTTCACATTTTTTCCCCTCAAAAATGAATAATCTTTGAAATGCCATAGTTTCAGATTGGAGTCTAGCTGTTATTTGGATTTTGGCCACCAGATGGCAGTTGTGTGTGTGCAAAGTTTCAGACTGATCCAGTGAAGAATTACATTACTGCACAATATTTTGTATCAAGTATGTCAGGAGTTTGACCGAATGTGCCATTTCAATGTGCCATTGATACATTTTCAAGTACATAACTATAGAGATCATAGAACAATTATATGGTAATAACAACTGTAAGTTTACATTTTTTCCCCAGAAATGTCGTACATGATGGGATCATTAGCTTATACACATTCACAGATCTAGATGGCCGGATGGGGTGGGAGTGGAGCCAGAGACAGCAGTGGGGTGAAACTGTCGAACATAAAACTGGATTTTATCAAACAAAACTATTCTATATTTTATCTCTGGGACCCTCAGGATGACACATCAGAGCTAGATCACTGAATGTAAGTACATTATTTACGTCCAGAGGTGAATGTATCAAACCAATTCCCGTGATGAAAGTGTTTTGTTGTTGTGGACTCTCCTCAAACAATAGCATGGTATTTTTTCACTCTAATAGCTGCTGTTAATTGGACACTGTGGTTAGATTAACAATAATTTAAGCTTTCTGCCAATATAAGACATGTTTATGTCCCGGAAAGTTGGCTGTCGTATACAACATCATTCTAGTCACAGTCGAGCACGATAGCAAAAACCGTGTCATGTTTGGGGCAAATCCAATAATCCACATTACTGAGTACAACTCTCCATATTTTCAAGCATAGTGGTGGCTGCATCATGTTATGGGTATGATTGTAATCATTAAGGACTGGGGAGTTTTTCAGGATAAAAATAAACGGTGTGGAGCTAAGCACTCGCTGTCATGTATTATATTGTCATGTCTTGTCCCTGTGCTTTCTCTTCTCTTCGTTTCCCCCTGCTGGTCTTATTAGGTTTCTTTCTCTCTCTCTATTCCTCTCTCTCTCTATCGTTCCGTTCCTGCTCCCAGCTGTTCCTCATTCTCCTAACGACCTCGTTTACTCTTTCACACCTGTCCCCTATTTTGCCCTCTGATTAAGTCTCTATTTCTCTCTCTGTTTCTGCTTCTGTCCTTGTCGGATTCTTGTTTGCTGTTAGCTTTGCTTTTGTTCCGTCCAGTTGTATTCTGTCTCGTCATCAGATACTACGTGTGAACAGGTGTCTCTATCCTCTACGGCCCGTGCCTACCCGAAGGGACCTGCAGTCTGTTGCCGCTAGTCCTGCAACTCTCCTCAACAACTAGAAGGGGGACTCTCCTGTTAAACTAGAGGATTTGTGTTTTCCCTGTTTGGACATTAAAAGACTCTGTTTCCGTTATATCGCTTTTGGGTCCTCACTCACCTGCATAACAGAAGAATCCGACCAAGAATGGAACCAGCGATTTCGGATTCTCTCCACTCAGCCGTCGAGTTCCAGGGAGCGATGCTAGGCAGACACGAACAGGAATTGTCTGCTGCTCGACATGCCGTTGAGACCCTGGCCGCCCAAGTCTCCGGCCTCTCGGAGGATATTCACAATCTCCGCCTCGATCCACTGGTTACCTCCTGGGCTTCCGGGTCTCCGGAGCCCAGAATTAATAACCCACCGTGTTACTCTGGGGATCCCACTGAATGTCGCTCGTTCCTTATCCAGTGTGATATTGTGTTCTCTCTCCAGCCCAACACGTACTCCAGGGGTACTGCTCGTATCGCCTACGTCATATTTCTCCTTACTGGACGGGCTCGTGAGTGGGGCACGGCTATCTGGGAGGCAAGGGCTGAGTGTACTAACCAGTATCAGAACTTTAAGGAGGAGATGATACGGGTTTTTGATCGTTCAGTTTTTGGTAAAGAAGCTTCCTGGGCCCTGTCTTCCCTATGTCAAGGTAATCGATCCATAACGGATTACTCTATAGAGTTTCGCACTCTTGCTGCCTCCAGTGACTGGAACGAGCCGCCGTTGCTCGCTCGTTTTCTGGAGGGTCTCCACGCTGAGGTTAAGGATGAGATTCTCTCCCGGGAGGTTCCTTCCAGCATGGATTCTTTGATTGAACTCACCATTCGCATAGAACGACGGGTAGATCTTCGTCACCGAGCTCATGGAAGAGAGCTCGCGTTAACAGTGTCCCCCCTCTCCGCATCTCTACCATCTCCCCCCACTGGCTCAGGTGTTGAGCCCATGCAGCTGTAGGGTATTCGCATCTCGACTAAGGAGAGGGAACGGAGAATCACCAACCGCCTCTGTCTCTATTGCGGTTCCGCTGGTCATTTTGTCATTTCATGTCCAGTAAAAGGCCAGAGCTCATCAGTAAGCGGAGGGCTACTGGCGAGCGCTACTACTCTGGTCTCTCCGTCAAGTTCCTGTACTACCTTGTTGGTCCATCTACGCTGGACCGGTTCGGCAGCTTCCTGCAGTGCATTAATAGACTCTGGGGCGGAGGGCTGTTTTATGGACGAAGCCTGGGCTCGGGAACATGACATTCCTCTCAGGCAGTTAGGGGAGCCCACGGCTATGTTCGCCTTGGATGGTAGTCCTCTCCCCAGGATTCAGCGTGAAACGCTACCTTTAACCCTCACTGTCTCTGGTAATCATAGTGAAACCATTTATTTTTTGATTTTCTGTTCACCTTTTACACCTGTTGTTTTGGGCCATCCCTGGCTAGTGTGTCATAATCCTTCTATTAATTGGTCTAGTAATTCTATCCTATCCTGGAACGTTTCTTGTCATGTGAAATGTTTAATGTCTGCTATCCCTCCTGTTTCTTCTGCCCCCTCTTCACAGGAGGAGCCTGGTGATTTGACAGGGGTGCCGGAGGAATATCATGATCTACGCACGGTCTTCAGTCGGTCCAGGGCCACCTCCCTTCCTCCTCACCGGTCGTATGACTGTAGTATTGATCTCCTTCCGGGGACCACTCCCCCCCGGGGTAGACTATACTCTCTGTCGGCTCCCGAACGTAAGGCTCTCGAAGATTATCTGTCTGTTGCTCTCGACGCCGGTACCGTAGTACCTTCTTCCTCTCCCGCCGGAGCGGGGTTTTTTTTTGTTAAGAAAAAGGACGGTACCCTGCGCCCCTGCGTGGATTATCGAGGGTTGAATGACATAACGGTTAAGAATCGTTATCCGCTTCCCCTTATGTCGTCAGCCTTCGAGATTCTGCAGGGAGCCAGGTTCTTTACTAAGTTGGACCTTCGTAGCGCATCAGGGAGGGGGACGAGTGGAAAACGGCGTTTAACACTCCGTTAGGGCATTTTGAATACCGGGTTCTGCCGTTCGGTCTCGCTAATGCTCCAGCTGTCTTTCAGGCATTAGTTAATGATGTACTGAGTGACATGCTGAACATCTTTGTTTTTGTTTACCTTGACGAGATCCTGATTTTTTCACCGTCACTCCAGATTCATGTTCAGCACGTTCGACGTGTCCTCCAGCGCCTTTTAGAGAATTGTCTTTACGTGAAGGCTGAGAAGTGCGCTTTTCATGTCTCCGTCCATCACTTTTCTCGGTTCTGTTATTTCCGCTGAAGGCATTCAGATGGATCCCGCTAGGGTCCATGCTGTCAGCGATTGGCCCGTTCCTAAGTCACGTGTCGAACTGCAGCGCTTTCTCGGTTTTGCGAATTTCTATCGGCGTTTCATTCGTAACTTCGGTCGAGTGGCAGCTCCTCTCACAGCCCTTACTTCTGTCAAGACGTGCTTTAAGTGGTCCGTTTCCTCCCAGGGAGCTTTTGATCTCCTCAAGAAGCGTTTAACATCTGCTCCTATCCTTGTTACACCTGACGTCACTAAACAGTTCATTGTCGAGGTAGACGCGTCAGAGGTGGGCGTGGGAGCCATTCTGTCCCAGCGCTCCCATTCTGACGATAAGGTCCACCCTTGCGCGTATTTTTCTCATCGCCTGTCGCCGTCGGAACGTAACTATGATGTGGCTAACCGCGAACTGCTCGCCATCCGCTTAACCCTAGGCGAATGGCGGCAGTGGTTGGAGGGGGGCGACCGTTCCTTTTGTCGTTTGGACTGACCATAAGAACCTTGAGTACATCCGTTCTGCCAAACGACTTAATGCGCGTCAGGCTCGTTGGGCGCTGTATTTCACTCATTTCGAGTTCGTTATTTCTTATCGTCCGGGCACAAGGAACACCAAGCCTGATGCTTTATCCCGTCTCTTCAGTTCTTCAGTAGCCTCCACCGACCCCGAGGGGAGATTCCGTGAGGGGCGTGTTGTCGGGTTGACTGTCTGGGGAATTGAGAGGCAGGTTAAGCAAGCACTCACTCACACTCCTTCTCCGCGCGCTTGTCCTAGGAACCTTCTTTTCGTTCCCGTTCCTACTCGTCTGGCCGTTCTTCAGTGGGCTCACTCTGCCAAGTCAGCTGGCCACCTCGGCGTTCGGGGTACGCTTGCTTCTTTTCGCCAGCGTTTTTGGTGGCACACTCAGGAGCGTGATACGCGTCGTTTCGTGGCTGCTTGTTCGGACTGCGCGCAGACTGAGTCTGGTAACTCTCTTCCTGCTTCTGCTCCTGGCCTTGCTGTGTCTAAATCTGTCCCCAGCCACCGCATCTCTCCTGCCCTTGCTGTGTCTCAGTCTGTCCCCTGCCACCGCATCTTTCCTGCCCTTGCTGTGTCTCAGTCTGTCCCCAGCCACCGCATCTCTCCTGGTCCTGCTCCTGCACTTGCTGTGTCTCAGTCTGTCCACAGCCACCGCCTCTCTCCTGTTCCTGGTCTTAGCCTTGCTGTGTCTCGGTCTGTCCCTAGTTGTTACTCTCCTGGCCTGTTTGGTCCTGATTGCTCAAACTCTTACAGTTCTCTACCCGTGTCTCATTTTTATAATAGTAATTGCACTAGATTCCCTCTTCATCGTTTCCCGTTACGGTCCTGAGGAGAGGAGTTGGGTTCCATCTCGGGACGTGCTGGACCGTTCGCTGATCGATGATTTCCTCCGTTGCCGCCAGGTTTCCTCCTCGAGTGCGCCAGGAGGCACTCGGTGAGTGGGGGGGTACTGTCATGTCAAAACTGTTCGCTGCCCTGGCCCCCCAATGGTGGAACAAACTCCCTCACGACGCCAGGACAGCGGAGTCAATCACCACCTTCCGGAGACACCTGAAACCCCACCTCTTTAAGGAATACCTAGGATAGGTTAAGTAATCCCTCTCACCCCACCCCCCCTAAGTTTTAGATGCACTATTGTTAAGTGACTGTCCCACTGGATGTCATAAGGTGAATGCACCAATTTGTAAGTCGCTCTGGATAAGAGCGTCTGCTAAATGACTTAAATGTAATGTAAATGTAAATATTGTCATGTCTTGTCCCTGTGCTTTCTCTTCTCTTCGTTTCCCCCTGCTGGTCTTATTAGGTTTCTTTCTCTCTCTCTATTCCTCTCTCTCTCTATCGTTCCGTTCCTGCTCCCAGCTGTTCCTCATTCTCCTAACGACCTCGTTTACTCTTTCACACCTGTCCCCTATTTTGCCCTCTGATTAAGTCTCTATTTCTCTCTCTGTTTCTGCTTCTGTCCTTGTCGGATTCTTGTTTGCTGTTAGCTTTGCTTTTGTTCCGTCCAGTTGTATTCTGTCTCGTCATCAGATACTACGTGTGAGCAGGTGTCTCTATCCGCTACGGCCCGCGCCTACCCGAAGGGACCTGCAGTCTGTTGCTGCTAGTCCTGCAACTCTCCTCAACAACTAGAAGGGGGACTCTCCTGTTAAACTAGAGGATTTGTGTTTTCCCTGTTTGGACTTCCCCTGTAATGATTGAGGATTTATGTTTTCCTGTTTGACTTTAAAAGACTCGTTATATCGCTTTTGGGTCCTCACTCACCTGCATAACACTCGCAAAATCTTAGAGGAAAATCTGGTTCAGTCTTCTTTTCACCAGACACTGGGAGCTGAAACGTACCTTTCAGCAGTACAGTAACCTAAAACACAAGGCCAGATCTACACTGGAACGTATCTTTCAGCAGTACAGTAACCTAAAACACAAGACCAAATCTACACTGAAACGTATCTTTCAGCAGTACAGTAACCTAAAACACAAGGCCAGATCTACACTGGAACGTACCTTTCAGCAGTACAGTAACCTAAAACACAAGGCCAGATCTACACTGAAACGTACCTTTCAGCAGTACAGTAACCTAAAACACAAGGCCAGATCTACACTGGAACGTATCTTTCAGCAGTAGTTTGTAAATCCCCAATAAATGACTGGGAGATTATATATGGAGTGTGCGACTCAGGGGTGTTGATACTTATGTAAATGTGATATTTCTGTATGTCATTTTCAATGCATTTGCAAACATTTCTAAAAACATGTTTTCACATTGTCATTAAGGGGTAATGTGGAAGAAGTCAAGGGGTATGAATACTTTCTGAAGGCACTGTAGCTTTAACGGTCAGTTCTATGGCATACATAACCATATCATCTGCATACAGATTAATATGAAGGGATTTAATACAAAGACCAATATTATTAATATGAACAGTAAAGAGAAATGGTCCCAAGGCTGAGCCCTGTGGTACACCTAATATCCAGGAAACTAGACTCAACACCATCAGAACGCACACATTATGTCCTGTCTGTCAGATAGCTCTTAAACCATTTGCAAGACTTATTGTCCAGGCCCATTTCAGACAGTTTTTGAATGAGTAGGGAATGGTCAATGGCGTTGAATGCCTTGGAAAAGTCTATTTTCCCGAAAGTATATAATGTCACATATTACGTATGGCTAGGATGTGGGGATTGATCTCGGGCTGATTCCGGTGAGAGTAATCTGGCCCAAATGTATTACTTGGGGCTCGTGCATTTCATTATTTTTTCCCCATATTTTCTCATTGTCTCTGTGATCAAAAAATACAATCAACATTTCAATTAAATTCTTTAAGAGTCCTGTGTAGTATTTTAGTATTTTGATACGTTTGAGCAAGGCAATTGATAAACATTAAGAACGTTTTGGAGTGAGCCTCCCTAGTGGGGCAGCGGTCTAAAACATCTGCTATCAGTCTATAGGTTTACCCCATCATGGGAGATATATGGGAGATATATCAGAGCAGCTTCACCTGCTGATACCACAGTATGGTGTTGTAGCTGGGGAGAGTGTGTTCCACCTGCTGATACCACAGTATGGTGTTGTAGCTGGGGAGAGTGTGTTCCACCTGCTGATACCACAGTATGGTGTTGTAGCTGGGGAGAGTGTGTTCTACCTGCTGATACCACAGTATGGTGTTCCACATTCATGATGAACATTCAAAAGGACATGGATCTTCAACTCTCAGACTCCTTACTACACACCATAGTTTACTGTGGTATTGTGTCTGGTGAGTCCACATGGATTAGTTGAGCTGTAACTCCACCTACAGGAAAGACATGATATCATACCATACTGTATCATGGTCTCCTGTATATCAGAGGGAACCTCCCCTTTCTATTAGACCAGCTGGTGAGTGTTTTGGCATTGAATCAGAGTCAGATACAGTGTGACGTTAATACAGGTGTGATTAGTCTACAGTACACCAGGGAGGAGGTTTTTGTAGAGCAGAGAGGGAGATCTGATGCACTGTGTAAACTAGCAGCACAGTAATACACAGCACTGCTATTTGGAGTTAGTTGTTTGATGGTTAAGGTGCTGGTACCACCTGCATTAGCATCTCCTTCTATATCAAATCCAGCCTCAGGATATCCATCTTTCCCAAACAGGTATCCTAAATACACTAATTCTCTGTAGTTGGACAGCTTGTACCAGAGGATACGATTATAGCCTGATATACTATGTGAACACTCCATCTTAGCCGACTTTCCCTGTTTCTTGTACAGGGATGCAGGACTCTGGTGTACCTGGTTACTGAGATAAGAAACTGTAGAGAGAGAGACAGAGACAGAGACAGAGAGAGAGAGAGAGAGAGAGAGAGAGAGAGAGAGAGAGAGAGAGAGAGAGAGAGAGAGAGAGAGAGAGAGAGAGAGACAGAGGTGAAACATCAAAACAATGAAACAAGGATATTAGTAGTTGATTAATACAGTGATCTGAATACCTGCAGCCCAGGCTGTGTAACCCATGGTGATGGAGATAAGAATTCTGATCATGTTGACTCACTGTTAAGGAGACAGAAAGAATGAGAAAGACAAACCACTCCACATGAATTAGAGGTGGCTTCTCATCAACTCATCTCAGTGATCTTATAGAGGGATGCTGCCTCCTTATGAGAACATCTAAACCATCAGAGACCTGAGATGAACCCTGCAGGAGGAGTCTATGTGGGACAGGAAGCAGGGTTTAGTAGAGCAGAGAGGGAGATCTGATGCACTGATATCTGGAGTTAGTTGATTGATGGTTAAAGGAAATATTCACCCACCCATCTAATATCTCCTCCCAAGTCCAGAAGTCCATTGATTGCTGCTCCTCACGATTAACAGGTCTGACTCCTGCCTCTGCCACTCTCTCCCTGAGCCCTCCCCAATACATTTTTGGGGCTGACTTTCGGGTTTCTTTCTGCGCCGCCGTGTCTTTCTCTTCGACTCCATTCTCCTATAGCCCTCTTCGCACTGCTCCAGCGAATCCCAGGCGGGCTCCGGCACTCTCTCTGGGTCGACCACCCACCTGTCTATTTCATCCCACGTCGTATACTCCATACTTCTGCTGTCCATAACGTCCTCCCTTCGCTGCTCCTGCTGTCGCTGCCTGTAACCACGCCACTCGGTCCGTGTGGGGTGGGTGATTCTGTAACGGCGTTCGTTTGTCAAAAGAGAGTCGGACCGAAATGCAGCGTGGTGGTTACTCATGTCTTTAATGAATGATCGCGATACATGAAATAACTATACAAATACAAAAACAACAAACGGAATGTAAAAACCTAATACAGCGTGTCTGGTGAACAACTACACAGAGACAGGAACAATCACCCACGAAATACACAGTGAAACCCCGGCTACCTAAATATGGTTTCCAATCAGAGACAACGAGAAATCACCTGACTCTGATTGAGAACCGCCTCAGGCAGCCAAGCCTATACTAGACACACCCCTAATCAACCACAATCCCAATGCCTACAAAAACCCCAATAAGACAACAACATAAACCCATGTCACACCCTGGCCTGAACAAATAATAAAGAAGACACAAAATACTAAGACCAAGGCGAGACAATGCAACAATGCATTAAAATAATACTGCAAACAACGTGGCAAAGCAATGACCTTTTTGTCCTGATTACAAAATGTTATGTTTTGGGCAAATCCTATATAACACATTACTGAGTACCACTCGGCATGTTTTCAAGTGTAGTTGTAACGCCGTTCTTCTGTTGAATGAAGAGAGTCAGACCGAAATGCAGCGTGTAGGTTACTCATGACTTTAATGAATGAAAACGGTACATGAAATAACTGAAATACGAAAACAACAAACGAAACGTGAAACTAATTACAGCCTATCTGGTGACTACTACACAGAGACAGGTACAAACACCCACAAAATACAAAGCGAACTCAGGCTACCTAAATACGGTTCCCAATCAGAGACAACGTTAAGCACCTGACTCCAATTGAGAATCGCCTCAGGCAGCCAAGCCTATACAACACCCCTAATTAGCCGCGATCCCAAATACTACAAACCCCAATACGAAAAACAACATATAAACCCATGTCACACCCTGGCCTACCCAAACATATAACAAAAACACAAAATACAATGACCAAGGCGTGACAGTAGTGATGGCTGCATCATGTTATGGGTATGTTTGTAATCGTTAAGGATTGGGGAGTTAAAAAATAAGAACAGACAAAAGCCTAGAGGAAAACCTGGTTCAGTCTGCTTTCTACCAGACACTGGGATATCAATTCACCGTTCAGCAGGACAATAACCTAAAACATAAGGCCAAATCTACACTGCAGTTGACTATCAAGAAGACAGTGAATGTTCCAGATGGGCTTACAGTGTTGACTTAAATCTAATTGAAAATCTATGACAGAATTATGGGACTGAAAAGATTAAATTATTAAACTGCAAAATAATTTACAGTTGAAGTCGGAAGTTTAATAAATTGTGAAAAACAGAGTTTAAATGTATTTGGCTAAGGTATTGGTAAACTACAAGGTAGTGTAAAAACTGTCTTTTAACAATCCAATACATAATACACTGCCACTTTTGTTTTCTAACCCCTTTATGTTCTTGTTGGATCTAATTTAAATAGCTAGCGTTTCAATGGCCATAATAAATCGATATGGAGACAATGGACAGCCTTGTTGTACTCCTCTTAAAAACTCAATACTTTCTGAAAGTTAACCATTATTTCCTATTTTACACTTGGGGTTGCTGTAACCCAAGAGATTCACCGAAATTAAAATAATCCAGGCATTTACTGTTGAAGTCAGTAGTTTACATACACATTAGCCAAATACATTTAAACTCAGTTTTTCACAATTCCTGACATTTAATCCTAGTAAAAATTCCCTGTCTTAGGTCAGTTATGATCACCACTTTATTTTAAGAATGTGAAATGTCAGAATAATAGTAGAGATAATTAATTATTTCAGCTTTTGTTTCTTTCATCACATTCCCAGTAGGTCAGAAGTTTACATACACTCAATTAGTATTTCGTAGCATTGCTTTTAAATTGTTTACCCTTTGTCAAACGTTTTGGCTAGCCTTCCACAAGCGTCCCACAATACACACTCAACCATTTTCCCCCACACAACCATAGGCTCACATTCTCAACAGTCCTAAATCTTAGTCTGTTTATACATTCTGACTAGGAGGTTAGTAACCTTAAAATCATTGAAACAACTGTTTTTTTTATGATTTTGTCACTTTTTTCTAAACTTTGAATATAATAAAGTACATTTGTAAATTGGTCTGTTTTTGTGCTTGTTTGCTGTGGGATTTTATAACTTTTATATATCTGTTTATGACAGATTAAACAAGCTCATGAATGATCAAAATGACAGCTCCATCAGGATAGTTATCAATTCTCTCTCTGCATCCCAAGTCGAACCCTATTCCCTATTTAGTACCCTGCGTCTGACCAGGGACCCTATGCAGCCCCTTTTACAGCTCAGTGTGGAGAACCACTGCCTCCTTGGTGGAGAAGTGAGGAAGTGCTGCAGCTAAACTATCTAAACTAGCCACTTATAACAGCATCATTACCATCTGTCTGATATCTAATGGTTCATAGCAAAGTGTTGTTGAAGTGGTTGAAGACAGGTGCAGGTGTATAGAGACATAGTCAGTATTATATGAGAGGATCAGAGAGGGTTTTGTAGAGGAGAGAGGGTATAGTGAAACACTGTGCTTCACTAGCAGCACAGAAATACACTGCACTGTCTTCAGCTTCTGTCACTTTGGGAAAATGTAGATACACCATTTTATTAGCTGCAGCATCTCCACTGACATCAAAACGCCCTTTAAAGGAATCTTCCACCGTTGGACTGGTGTATCTCACATACCCAATGAGTTTCAGACCAGTGTTTTGGGCTGACTGTTGGTACCACAGTACCGTGTAGTAATTTGAATCAGTGTGGCTGCAGGTGAGATTAACTTTGTCTTCAGGTCCTTTTAGTATTGCAGTAGGAGTCTGGTGAACTTTGTCTGTTTGTGACAGCCCTGTGGATGAAAACAGACCATATGAAAGATACAGTATTACTCAGCATATTGACAGCAATATATTTCAGTAGTAAATCTATCTTTCATGAGGGATTTAGTACCTGTCACCCATAGTGGTAGAGTTGCTACATGTATGAGAAGCTTGATCATGTTGATGGTTCTGGAGAGAAGAGTCACATGGACAAGGAGAAAGGGTTTTCAGATAGTCAGAGATGTCATGTCATCTAGTGGGAGTGTCAAATGTATAACAGTATCCCAAATGGCACCCTATTCCCTATATAGTTCACTATTTTAGACCAGAGCCCATAGGGGGGAGAGGAGAACAAGTCAATAGAGAAGGGGAGCTGAACTGAGCTGCCGGAGGGGAAGGAAATGACATCACTTTGACGTCAGAACTTGTGTTGATATTCAAGCAGATCCCTTGTTCACCTACAGGTCTCCTGTTCAACTTAAAGGTGTATTGTGGAACATACCGGTATCTACATCATTAAAGGATTTGTCTTTTTATATAGATAGAAATGGAGTCATGGAATTTGACATTGTAACATTGCATAATGTATGTTAATGAGTGGTGACTCTAAACTGTAAATACTGGTATACTGTACCAGGACAGATATCACCTTATGCCATCATCCATCTGTGTTTATTCATTGGCCCTGAGTCCAAGTCAAACCTCAGATGCAGGTGTTCTGAGCCGTGGTCTAATATTACCATCAGACAGGGTTTTAGTAGAGAACAGGAGGAAGTCTACATCACTGTGTTGGCTGGCTGCACAGTAATAAACTGCACTGTGTTCAGTTCCTCTCAGACTCACTAGATGAAGATAAGCCTCTTTCCCACCATCTCCACTCACATTGAAGTGCTTTTCAAATGATTTCTCCATGGTTATTAACTTGTAATTTGCATAACCAATGAGTTTCATAGCAGTGTCTCCTGCTGACTGTTTGTACCATAGTATCACGTAGTAGTTAGGGATCGTATGGCTGCAGGTGAGTTGAACGTCTCCTCCAGGACCTTCTGTTAGTGCCACAGGCCTCTGATGAACCATGCTACTAAACAACTGCCCTGTGGACAGAGAGAGAAAGGAGAGGAGAGAGGAGAGGGAGAGAGAGAAGAGGGGAGAGAAGGAGAGAGAGAGAGGAGAGAGGTAGAGAACGGATATTTTATTCAGTTTGATGACATTCGTAGTATCGTTAGACTTCTCATCGTAAGTGATTTAATACCTGTCACCCAGAGTGGTAGAGCTGCCAGGTGAATCAGAACTCTGAACATCATGATGAAGAAAAAGATAATGATGAAGATGATGAATATGCTGAGGAACACAATGATGATGTGATATGAGTGTCTCCTGGATGAAGCTCTGAGGTGAAAGGAGATTGGCTGTTGTAGTAGCATGTTTCCTTCAGGGTGGTGGATAGTGACAGTGTTAGAGGGAGTGTCAGGAAGCCTGTACTGTAAAGCTTGCTCATAGGACCTCACTGTGAACATGACTGATTACATGATCATGACAATGAACCCATCTGTTAGAGGAAATTGTAGTTAAGATGATTAATTATGTATACATCAGACATTAGAAGAACTAGAGTTAGAGGTCCCCTACAGTATGTGATGAGACCATCAGACATTAGAAGAACTAGAGTTAGAGGTCCCCCTACAGTATGTGATGAGACCATCAGACATTAGAACAACTAGAGTTAGAGGTCCCCTATAGTATGTGATGAGACCATCAGACATTAGAAGAACTATAGTTAGATGTCCCCTACAGTATGTGATGAGACCATCAGACATTAGAAGAACTAGAGTTAGAGGCCATCTCTTTACATGTTATATTACATCCTATTGAAATACTGGGGGTTTTGTGCAGCTGTACTTGTTGTCTGTATCACTGTGTTCACTCACAGCACAGAAGTACATTCCACTGTCTCCTGTCTCCAACTTCTTCACTGTGAAAGATCCACTCTCAGCTACAGCCTTAACAGTTAGATATTTGTCTTTACTGAAGTCTCCATATTCTGGATCGCTATAAGTACTTGTGTAAACTACCTGCTTCATTCCCTCTCCTGGAAGCTGTCTGTACCAGTACATCTGGTAGTAGCTAGATCCCTTAGTGTGACTGCAGTTCATCTGAGCATCACTTTCTTTGAGTTCCCAGAGTATGGTGGGTGTCTGAGTGACTTCACTCCCCTCAACAAGACCTGTAAGGACACAGTGAGAATGAAATCAATAGAGTTAGGTACAGTTAGACCTGAATACATCAAGACTCAGGTGAAGTGAACATATGCTTGGAAACATCAATATCAATAACTAGAGAAATCCTTCATTGTAAATAAGAATTTTGTTCTTTAACTTTCCTGGTTAAATAAATGAAACATTATGAAACTGTACCTGCAGCACAGAGCAGTGAGACAGTAACAGAGAAGAGCAATGTGAACATGTTTGATCACGTTATATGTGAGAGTGCTGGAAAGAGTCTGGTATCAATGTATATAAAACAAGAGGAGTGTCACATAGATGAATAGATGACAATCAGTAGACCACGGCAGGTTCCACCATATTCAACATGTCAGTGAAGTGGGAGGGACTGATGATCTGAATACATCATGCTAATTAGTGGTTCAGACTGTAGAGACATTCACATTATTAAAGTTAGAGGTCCCCTACAGTCCATGATGAGACCATCAGCTCTTTACATATTATATTCTATCCTATAGAGCTCACCAGCTTGTAGTCCTAAAACACTGAAATGAGTCAGCATTTTCTACCTCTGGTTTGTTGACCATTGCTATGGGAGAAATGAAGGGGGGAAATAATGGGGTTTTGGGATATAAGGTCTGAAGTTGACACAGGCTTTGGAGATCTTATACGTTTTGGTCTGTATAATAACTTCACATTTTTTCCCCTCAAAAATGAATAATCTTTGAAATGCCATAGTTTCAGATTGGAGTCTAGCTGTTATTTGATTTTGGCCACCAGATGGCAGTTGTGTGTGTGCAAAGTTTCAGACTGATCCAGTGAAGAATTACATTACTGCACAATATTTTGTATCAAGTCTGTCAGGAGTTTGACCGAATGTGCCATTTCAATGTGCCATTGATACATTTTCAAGTACATAACTATAGAGATCATAGAACAATTATATGGTAATAACAACTGTAAGTTTACATTTTTTCCCCAGAAATGTCGTACATGATGGGATCATTAGCTTATACACATTCACAGATCTAGATGGCCGGATGGGGTGGGAGTGGAGCCAGAGACAGCAGTGGGGTGAAACTGTCGAACATAAAACTGGATTTTATCAAACAAAACTATTCTATATTTTATCTCTGGGACCCTCAGGATGACACATCAGAGCTAGATCACTGAATGTAAGTACATTATTTACGTCCAGAGGTGAATGTATCAAACCAATTCCCGTGATGAAAGTGTTTTGTTGTTGTGGACTCTCCTCAAACAATAGCATGGTATTTTTTCACTCTATAGCTGCTGTTAATTGGACACTGTGGTTAGATTAACAATAATTTAAGCTTTCTGCCAATATAAGACATGTTTATGTCCCGGAAAGTTGGCTGTCGTATACAACATCATTCTAGTCACAGTCGAGCACGATAGCAAAAACCGTGTCATGTTTGGGGCAAATCCAATAATCCACATTACTGAGTACAACTCTCCATATTTTCAAGCATAGTGGTGGCTGCATCATGTTATGGGTATGATTGTAATCATTAAGGACTGGGGAGTTTTTCAGGATAAAAATAAACGGTGTGGAGCTAAGCACTCGCTGTCATGTATTATATTGTCATGTCTTGTCCCTGTGCTTTCTCTTCTCTTCGTTTCCCCCTGCTGGTCTTATTAGGTTTCTTTCTCTCTCTCTATTCCTCTCTCTCTCTATCGTTCCGTTCCTGCTCCCAGCTGTTCCTCATTCTCCTAACGACCTCGTTTACTCTTTCACACCTGTCCCCTATTTTGCCCTCTGATTAAGTCTCTATTTCTCTCTCTGTTTCTGCTTCTGTCCTTGTCGGATTCTTGTTTGCTGTTAGCTTTGCTTTTGTTCCGTCCAGTTGTATTCTGTCTCGTCATCAGATACTACGTGTGAGCAGGTGTCTCTATCCTCTACGGCCCGCGCCTACCCGAAGGGACCTGCAGTCTGTTGCCGCTAGCCCTGCAACTCTCCTCAACAACTAGAAGGGGGACTCTCCTGTTAAACTAGAGGATTTGTGTTTTCCCTGTTTGGACATTAAAAGACTCTGTTTCCGTTATATCGCTTTTGGGTCCTCACTCACCTGCATAACAGAAGAATCCGACCAAGAATGGACCCAGCGATTTCGGATTCTCTCCACTCAGCCGTCGAGTTCCAGGGAGCGATGCTAGGCAGACACGAACAGGAATTGTCTGCTGCTCGACATGCCGTTGAGACCCTGGCCGCCCAAGTCTCCGGCCTCTCGGAGGATATTCACAATCTCCGCCTCGATCCACTGGTTACCTCCTGGGCTTCCGGGTCTCCGGAGCCCAGAATTAATAACCCACCGTGTTACTCTGGGGATCCCACTGAATGTCGCTCGTTCCTTACCCAGTGTGATATAGTGTTCTCTCTCCAGCCCAACACGTACTCCAGGGGTACTGCTCGTATCGCCTACGTCATATTTCTCCTTACTGGACGGGCTCGTGAGTGGGGCACGGCTATCTGGGAGGCAAGGGCTGAGTGTACTAACCAGTATCAGAACTTTAAGGAGGAGATGATACGGGTTTTTGATCGTTCAGTTTTTGGGAAAGAAGCTTCCTGGGCCCTGTCTTCCCTATGTCAAGGTAATCGATCCATAACGGATTACTCTATAGAGTTTCGCACTCTTGCTGCCTCCAGTGACTGGAACGAGCCGCCGTTGCTCGCTCGTTTTCTGGAGGGTCTCCACGCTGAGGTTAAGGATGAGATTCTCTCCCGGGAGGTTCCTTCCAGCATGGATTCTTTGATTGAACTCACCATTCGCATAGAACGACGGGTAGATCTTCGTCACCGAGCTCATGGAAGAGAGCTCGCGTTAACAGTGTCCCCCCTCGCCGCATCTCTACCATCTCCCCCCACTGGCTCAGGTGTTGAGCCCATGCAGCTGTAGGGTATTCGCATCTCGACTAAGGAGAGGGAACGGAGAATCACCAACCGCCTCTGTCTCTATTGCGGTTCCGCTGGTCATTTTGTCATTTCATGTCCAGTAAAAGGCCAGAGCTCATCAGTAAGCGGAGGGCTACTGGCGAGCGCTACTACTCTGGTCTCTCCGTCAAGTTCCTGTACTACCTTGTTGGTCCATCTACGCTGGACCGGTTCGGCAGCTTCCTGCAGTGCATTAATAGACTCTGGGGCGGAGGGCTGTTTTATGGACGAAGCCTGGGCTCGGGAACATGACATTCCTCTCAGGCAGTTACATTTACATTACATTTAAGTCATTTAGCAGACGCTCTTATCCAGAGCGACTTACAAATTGGTGCATTCACCTTATGACATCCAGTGGAACAACCACTTTACAATAGTGCATCTAAATATTTTAAGGGGGGGGGGTGAGAAGGATTACTTTATCCTATCCTAGGTATTCCTTAAAGAGGTGGGGTTTCAGGTGTCTCCGGAAGGTGGTGATTGACTCCGCTGTCCTGGCGTCGTGAGGGAGTTTGTTCCGCCAGTTAGGGGAGCCCACGGCTATGTTCGCCTTGGATGGTAGTCCTCTCCCCAGGATTCAGCGTGAAACGCTACCTTTAACCCTCACTGTCTCTGGTAATCATAGTGAAACCATTTATTTTTTGATTTTCTGTTCACCTTTTACACCTGTTGTTTTGGGCCATCCCTGGCTAGTGTGTCATAATCCTTCTATTAATTGGTCTAGTAATTCTATCCTATCCTGGAACGTTTCTTGTCATGTGAAATGTTTAATGTCTGCTATCCCTCCTGTTTCTTCTGCCCCCTCTTCACAGGAGGAGCCTGGTGATTTGACAGGGGTGCCGGAGGAATATCATGATCTACGCACGGTCTTCAGTCGGTCCAGGGCCACCTCCCTTCCTCCTCACCGGTCGTATGACTGTAGTATTGATCTCCTTCCGGGGACCACTCCCCCCCCCGGGGTAGACTATACTCTCTGTCGGCTCCCGAACGTAAGGCTCTCGAAGATTATCTGTCTGTTGCTCTCGACGCCGGTACCGTTGTACCTTCTTCCTCTCCCGCCGGAGCGGGGGTTTTTTTTGTTAAGAGAAAGGACGGTACCCTGCGCCCCTGCGTGGATTATCGAGGGTTGAATGACATAACGGTTAAGAATCGTTATCCGCTTCCCCTTATGTCGTCAGCCTTCGAGATTCTGCAGGGAGCCAGGTTCATTACTAAGTTGGACCTTCGTAGCGCATCAGGGAGGGGGACGTGTCATGTTTGTCATTTATTGTCATGTCTTGTCCCTGTGCTCCCCATGCTATTCGTTTCCCTCTGCTGGTCTTGTTTGGTTCTATCCCTCTCTCTCCCCCTCCCCCCTTTCACTCTCTCGCTCTCTCTTCTCTCTGTCGTTCCGTTCCTGCTCCCAGCTGTTCCTATTCCCCTAATCATCATTTAGCCTTCCCACACCTGTTCCCGATCCTTTCCCCTGATTAGACTCCCTATTTATTCCTTTGTGTTCCGTTCCTGTGCCGTCGGTTCCTTGTTTTGTATTCCATGCTGTTATTGCGTTTCGCCCTGTCCTGTCGTGTTTTTTGCCGTGATTGTGTATCACCCTGTCCTGTCGTGTTTTGTGCCTTCTTCAGACGCTGCGTGTGAGCAGGTGTCTCAGTGGACTACGGCCTGCGCCTACCCGAAGCGACCTGCAGTCTGTGGCCGCTTCTCCAGTTGTTTTCCCCTCTACTATCTAGAGGATTTCAGTTATTTGGTTTTGAGCATTAATAAACTCTGTTTCTGTTAAGTCGCGTTTGGGTCCTCCTTCACCTGCATGACAGGACGAGTGGAAAACGGCGTTTAACACTCCGTTAGGGCATTTTGAATACCGGGTTCTGCCGTTCGGTCTCGCTAATGCTCCAGCTGTCTTTCAGGCATTAGTTAATGATGTACTGAGTGACATGCTGAACATCTTTGTTTTTGTTTACCTTGACGAGATCCTGATTTTTTCACCGTCACTCCAGATTCATGTTCAGCACGTTCGACGTGTCCTCCAGCGCCTTTTAGAGAATTGTCTTTACGTGAAGGCTGAGAAGTGCGCTTTTCATGTCTCCGTCCGTCACTTTTCTCGGTTCTGTTATTTCCGCTGAAGGCATTCAGATGGATCCCGCTAGGGTCCATGCTGTCAGCGATTGGCCCGTTCCTAAGTCACGTGTCGAACTGCAGCGCTTTCTCGGTTTTGCGAATTTCTATCGGCGTTTCATTCGTAACTTCGGTCGAGTGGCAGCTCCTCTCACAGCCCTTACTTCTGTCAAGACGTGCTTTAAGTGGTCCGTTTCCTCCCAGGGAGCTTTTGATCTCCTCAAGAAGCGTTTAACATCTGCTCCTATCCTTGTTACACCTGACGTCACTAAACAGTTCATTGTCGAGGTAGACGCGTCAGAGGTGGGCGTGGGAGCCATTCTGTCCCAGCGCTCCCATTCTGACGATAAGGTCCACCCTTGCGCGTATTTTTCTCATCGCCTGTCGCCGTCGGAACGTAACTATGATGTGGCTAACCGCGAACTGCTCGCCATCCGCTTAACCCTAGGCGAATGGCGACAGTGGTTGGAGGGGGGCGACCGTTCCTTTTGTCGTTTGGACTGACCATAAGAACCTTGAGTACATCCGTTCTGCCAAACGACTTAATGCGCGTCAGGCTCGTTGGGCGCTGTATTTCACTCATTTCGAGTTCGTTATTTCTTATCGTCCGGGCACAAGGAACACCAAGCCTGATGCTTTATCCCGTCTCTTCAGTTCTTCAGTAGCCTCCACCGACCCCGAGGGGAGATTCCGTGAGGGGCGTGTTGTCGGGTTGACTGTCTGGGGAATTGAGAGGCAGGTTAAGCAAGCACTCACTCACACTCCTTCTCCGCGCGCTTGTCCTAGGAACCTTCTTTTCGTTCCCGTTCCTACTCGTCTGGCCGTTCTTCAGTGGGCTCACTCTGCCAAGTCAGCTGGCCACCTCGGCGTTCGGGGTACGCTTGCTTCTTTTCGCCAGCGTTTTTGGTGGCCCACTCAGGAGCGTGATACGCGTCGTTTCGTGGCTGCTTGTTCGGACTGCGCGCAGACTAAGTCCGGTAACTCTCTTCCTGCTTCTGCTCCTGGCCTTGCTGTGTCTAAATCTGTCCCCAGCCACCGCATCTCTCCTGCCCTTGCTGTGTCTCAGTCTGTCCCCTGCCACCGCATCTTTCCTGCCCTTGCTGTGTCTCAGTCTGTCCCCAGCCACCGCATCTCTCCTGGTCCTGCTCCTGCACTTGCTGTGTCTCAGTCTGTCCACAGCCACCGCCTCTCTCCTGTTCCTGGTCTTAGCCTTGCTGTGTCTCGGTCTGTCCCTAGTTGTTACTCTCCTGGCCTGTTTGGTCCTGATTGCTCAAACTCTTACAGTTCTCTACCCGTGTCTCATTTTTATAATAGTAATTGCACTAGATTCCCCTCTTCATCGTTTCCCGTTACGGTCCTGAGGAGAGGAGTTGGGTTCCATCTCGGGACGTGCTGGACCGTTCGCTGATCGATGATTTCCTCCGTTGCCGCCAGGTTTCCTCCTCGAGTGCGCCAGGAGGCACTCGGTGAGTGGGGGGGGTACTGTCATGTATTATATTGTCATGTCTTGTCCCTGTGCTTTCTCTTCTCTTCGTTTCCCCCTGCTGGTCTTATTAGGTTTCTTTCTCTCTCTCTATTCCTCTCTCTCTCTATCGTTCCGTTCCTGCTCCCAGCTGTTCCTCATTCTCCTAACGACCTCGTTTACTCTTTCACACCTGTCCCCTATTTTGCCCTCTGATTAAGTCTCTATTTCTCTCTCTGTTTCTGCTTCTGTCCTTGTCGGATTCTTGTTTGCTGTTAGCTTTGCTTTTGTTCCGTCCAGTTGTATTCTGTCTCGTCATCAGATACTACGTGTGAGCAGGTGTCTCTATCCGCTACGGCCCGCGCCTACCCGAAGGGACCTGCAGTCTGTTGCTGCTAGTCCTGCAACTCTCCTCAACAACTAGAAGGGGGACTCTCCTGTTAAACTAGAGGATTTGTGTTTTCCCTGTTTGGACTTCCCCTGTAATGATTGAGGATTTATGTTTTCCCTGTTTGGACATTAAAAGACTCGTTATATCGCTTTTGGGTCCTCACTCACCTGCATAACACTCGCAAAATCTTAGAGGAAAATCTGGTTCAGTCTTCTTTTCACCAGACACTGGGAGCTGAAACGTACCTTTCAGCAGTACAGTAACCTAAAACACAAGGCCAGATCTACACTGGAACGTATCTTTCAGCAGTACAGTAACCTAAAACACAAGACCAAATCTACACTGAAACGTATCTTTCAGCAGTACAGTAACCTAAAACACAAGGCCAGATCTACACTGGAACGTACCTTTCAGCAGTACAGTAACCTAAAACACAAGGCCAGATCTACACTGAAACGTACCTTTCAGCAGTACAGTAACCTAAAACACAAGGCCAGATCTACACTGGAACGTATCTTTCAGCAGTAGTTTGTAAATCCCCAATAAATGACTGGGAGATTATATATGGAGTGTGCGACTCAGGGGTGTTGATACTTATGTAAATGTGATATTTCTGTATGTCATTTTCAATGCATTTGCAAACATTTCTAAAAACATGTTTTCACATTGTCATTAAGGGGTAATGTGGAAGAAGTCAAGGGGTATGAATACTTTCTGAAGGCACTGTAGCTTTAACGGTCAGTTCTATGGCATACATAACCATATCATCTGCATACAGATTAATATGAAGGGATTTAATACAAAGACCAATATTATTAATATGAACAGTAAAGAGAAATGGTCCCAAGGCTGAGCCCTGTGGTACACCTAATATCCAGGAAACTAGACTCAACACCATCAGAACGCACACATTATGTCCTGTCTGTCAGATAGCTCTTAAACCATTTGCAAGACTTATTGTCCAGGCCCATTTCAGACAGTTTTTGAATGAGTAGGGAATGGTCAATGGCGTTGAATGCCTTGGAAAAGTCTATTTTCCCGAAAGTATATAATGTCACATATTACGTATGGCTAGGATGTGGGGATTGATCTCGGGCTGATTCCGGTGAGAGTAATCTGGCCCAAATGTATTACTTGGGGCTCGTGCATTTCATTATTTTTTCCCCATATTTTCTCATTGTCTCTGTGATCAAAAAATACAATCAACATTTCAATTAAATTCTTTAAGAGTCCTGTGTAGTATTTTAGTATTTTGATACGTTTGAGCAAGGCAATTGATAAACATTAAGAACGTTTTGGAGTGAGCCTCCCTAGTGGGGCAGCGGTCTAAAACATCTGCTATCAGTCTATAGGTTTACCCCATCATGGGAGATATATGGGAGATATATCAGAGCAGCTTCACCTGCTGATACCACAGTATGGTGTTGTAGCTGGGGAGAGTGTGTTCCACCTGCTGATACCACAGTATGGTGTTGTAGCTGGGGAGAGTGTGTTCCACCTGCTGATACCACAGTATGGTGTTGTAGCTGGGGAGAGTGTGTTCTACCTGCTGATACCACAGTATGGTGTTCCACATTCATGATGAACATTCAAAAGGACATGGATCTTCAACTCTCAGACTCCTTACTACACACCATAGTTTACTGTGGTATTGTGTCTGGTGAGTCCACATGGATTAGTTGAGCTGTAACTCCACCTACAGGAAAGACATGATATCATACCATACTGTATCATGGTCTCCTGTATATCAGAGGGAACCTCCCCTTTCTGTTAGACCAGCTGGTGAGTGTTTTGGCATTGAATCAGAGTCAGATACAGTGTGACGTTAATACAGGTGTGATTAGTCTACAGTACACCAGGGAGGAGGTTTTTTTTTCATTATATTTCATTATATCACAACGGTTTGATTTGTCTTATCTTAGCAATTTCTTCTCAGCTAGCTACATAGCCGTCTTTGTATCAAAGATAATTGCGTAATTATCGTATTTCGCCGTCCTAACGTAGTCTTCACTAGCCAGCTAGCTAACGTCCACTGATTAGCTGCACTGGAGAAACTGTTACACTCAACTGAACGACTTGATCAGTGTAGTGTTAGCTAGCTACATAGCTGTCTTTGCTGTCTTCGTATCATCGTATCATCGTATCCAAGATAATTGTGTTGTTTAGGTTTAGAGTGTGTAGTCTTAGAGTGATTATCTTAATTTACCGAGGTTAGCTAGCCAGCTATTTGTCGTCCTTAACGTAGGTGACTGCTAGCTAGCCAACAGCTAGCCAACGCTAGCCAACGTCTTCTGTATAGAACTCAACTACCCGGTCGCATTCACAGGTTGTATCACATTTTCACTTCATTTTCATTACAGTACAACGGTTTGATTTGTTTGATCGTAGCTAGCTACTTAGCTAGCTACATAGCCGTCTTTGTATCAAAGATAATTGTGTAGTCTAGAGCGATCTTCTAGGTTCGCTAGCCATCTATTGTCGTTCTTTTAACGCAACGTAACGTAAACAACACTGCTAGCTAGCCTGCTAGCCCCCGAATAGCAACACTGCAGAAACTATTACACTCAACGGAACGACTTGATTAGTGTAGTGTCAACAACGCACCCACTGCCAGCTAGCCTACTTCAGCAGTACTGTATCATTTTAATCATTTTAGTCAATAAGATTCTTGCTACGTAGCTTAACTTTCTGAACATTCGAGACGTGTAGTCCACTTGTCATTCCAATCTCCTTTGCATTAGCGTAGCCTCTTCTGTAGCCTGTCAACTATGTGTCGGTTTATCCCTGTTCTCTCCTCTCTGCACAGACCATACAAACGCTCCTCACCGCGTGGCCGCGGCCACCCTACTCTGGTGGTCCCAGCGCGCACGACCCACGTGGAGTTCCAGGTCTCCGGTAGCCTCTGGAACTGCCAATCTGCGGTCAACAAGGCAGAGTTCATCTCAGCCCATGCCTCCCTCCAGTCCCTCGACTTCTTGGCCCTGACGGAAACATGGATCACCACAGACAACACTGCTACTCCTACTGCTCTCTCTTCGTCCGCCCACGTGTTCTCGCACACCCCGAGAGCGTCTGGTCAGCGGGGTGGTGGCACCGGGATCCTCATCTCTCCCAAGTGGTCATTCTCTCTTTCTCCCCTTACCCATCTGTCTATCGCCTCCTTTGAATTCCATGCTGTCACAGTTACTAGCCCTTTCAAGCTTAACATCCTTATCATTTATCGCCCTCCAGGTTCCTCGGGAGAGTTCATCAATGAGCTTGATGCCTTGATAAGCTCCTTTCCTGAGGACGGCTCACCTCTCACAGTTCTGGGCGACTTTAACCTCCCCACGTCTACCTTTGACTCTTTCCTCTCTGCCTCCTTCTTTCCACTCCTCTCCTCTTTTGACCTCACCCTCTCACCTTCCCCCTACTCACAAGGCAGGCAATACGCTCGACCTCATCTTTACTAGATGCTGTTCTTCCACTAACCTCATTGCAACTCCCCTCCAAGTCTCCGACCACTGCCTTGTATCCTTTTCCCTCTCGCTCTCATCCAACACCTCCCACACTGCCCCTACTCGGATGGTATCGCGCCGTCCCAACCTTCGCTCTCTCTCCCCCGCTACTCTCTCCTCTTCCATCCTATCATCTCTTCCTCCGCTCAAACCTTCTCCCACCTATCTCCTGATTCTGCCTCCTCAACCCTCCTCTCCTCCCTCTCTGCATCCCTTGACTCTCTATGTCCCCTATCCTCCAGGCCGGCTCGGTCCTCCCCTCCCGCTCCGTGGCTCGATGACTCATTGCGAGCTCACAGAACAGGGCTCCGGGCAGCCGAGCGGAAATGGAGGAAAACTCGCCTCCCTGCGGACCTGGCATCCTTTCACTCCCTCCTCTCTACATTTTCCTCCTCTGTCTCTGCTGCTAAAGCCACTTTCTACCACGCTAAATTCCAAGCTTCTGCCTCCAACCCTAGGAAGCTCTTTGCCACCTTCTCCTCCCTCCTGAATCCTCCGCCCCTCCCCCCTCCTCCCTCTCTGCAGATGACTTCGTCAACCATTTTGAAAAGAAGGTCGACGACATCCGATCCTCGTTTGCTAAGTCAAACGACACCGCTGGTTCTGCTCACACTGCCCTACCCTGTGCTCTGACCTCTTTCTCCCTCTCTCTCCAGATGAAATCTCGCGTCTTGTGACGGCCGGCCGCCCAACAACCTGCCCGCTTGACCCTATCCCCTCCTCTCTTCTCCAGAACATTTCCGGAGACCTTCTCCCTTACCTCACCTCGCTCATCAACTCATCCCTGACCGTTGGCTACGTCCCTTCCGTCTTCAAGAGAGCGAGAGTTGCACCCCCTTCTGAAAAAACCTACACTCGATCCCTCCGATGTCAACAATTACAGACCAGTATCCCTTCTTTCTTTTCTCTCCAAAACTCTTGAACGTGCCGTCCTTGGCCAGCTCTCCCGCTATCTCTCTCTGAATGACCTTCTTGATCCAAATCAGTCAGGTTTCAAGACTAGTCATTCAACTGAGACTGCTCTCCTCTGTATCACGGAGGCGCTCCGCACTGCTAAAGCTAACTCTCTCTCCTCTGCTCTCATCCTTCTAGATCTATCGGCTGCCTTCGATACTGTGAACCATCAGATCCTCCTCTCCACCCTCTCCGAGTTGGGCATCTCCGGCGCGGCCCACGCTTGGATTGCGTCCTACCTGACAGGTCGCTCCTACCAGGTGGCGTGGCGAGAATCTGTCTCCTCACCACGCGCTCTCACCACTGGTGTCCCCCAGGGCTCTGTTCTTGGCCCTCTCCTATTCTCGCTATACACCAAGTCACTTGGCTCTGTCATAACCTCACATGGTCTCTCTTATCATTGCTATGCAGACGACACACAATTAATCTTCTCCTTTCCCCCTTCTGATGACCAGGTGGCGAATCGCATCTCTGCATGTCTGGCAGACATATCAGTGTGGATGACGGATCACCACCTCAAGCTGAACCTCGGCAAGACGGAGCTGCTCTTCCTCCCGGGGAAGGACTGCCCGTTCCATGATCTCGCCATCACGGTTGACAACTCCATTGTGTCCTCCTCCCAGAGCGCCAAGAACCTTGGCGTGATCCTGGACAACACCCTGTCGTTCTCAACTAACATCAAGGCGGTGGCCCGTTCCTGTAGGTTCATGCTCTACAACATCCGCAGAGTACGACCCTGCCTCACACAGGAAGCGGCGCAGGTCCTAATCCAGGCACTTGTCATCTCCCGTCTGGATTACTGCAACTCGCTGTTGGCTGGGCTCCCTGCCTGTGCCATTAAACCCCTTCAACTCATCCAGAACGCCGCAGCCCGTCTGGTGTTCAACCTTCCCAAGTTCTCTCACGTCACCCCGCTCCTCCGTTCTCTCCACTGGCTTCCAGTTGAAGCTCGCATCCGCTACAAGACCATGGTGCTTGCCTACGGAGCTGTGAGGGGAACGGCACCTCAGTACCTCCAGGCTCTGATCAGGCCCTACACCCAAACAAGGGCACTGCGTTCATCCACCTCTGGCCTGCTCGCCTCCCTACCACTGAGGAAGTACAGCTCCCGCTCAGCCCAGTCAAAACTGTTCGCTGCCCTGGCCCCCAATGGTGGAACAAACTCCCTCACGACGCCAGGACAGCGGAGTCAATCACCACCTTCCGGAGACACCTGAAACCCCACCTCTTTAAGGAATACCTAGGATAGGTTAAGTAATCCCTCTCACCCCACCCCCCCTAAGTTTTAGATGCACTATTGTTAAGTGACTGTCCCACTGGATGTCATAAGGTGATTGCACCAATTTGTAAGTCGCTCTGGATAAGAGCGTCTGCTAAATGACTTAAATGTTTTTGTAGAGCAGAGGGAGATCTGATGCACTGTGTAAACTAGCAGCACAGTAATACACAGCACTGCTATTTGGAGTTAGTTGTTTGATGGTTAAGGTGCTGGTACCACCTGCATTAGCATCTCCTTCTATATCAAATCCAGCCTCAGGATATCCATCTTTCCCAAACAGGTATCCTAAATACACTAATTCTCTGTAGTTGGACAGCTTGTACCAGAGGATACGATTATAGCCTGATATACTATGTGAACACTCCATCTTAGCCGACTTTCCCTGTTTCTTGTACAGGGATGCAGGACTCTGGTAAACCTGGTTACTGAGATAAGAAACTGTAGAGAGAGAGACAGAGACAGAGAGAGAGAGAGAGAGAGAGAGAGAGAGAGAGAGAGAGAGAGAGAGAGAGAGAGAGAGAGAGAGAGACAGAGGTGAAACATCAAAACAATGAAACAAGGATATTAGTAGTTGATTAATACAGTGATCTGAATACCTGCAGCCCAGGCTGTGTAACCCATGGTGATGGAGATAAGAATTCTGATCATGTTGACTCACTGTTAAGGAGACAGAAAGAATGAGACAGACAAACCACTCCACATGAATTAGAGGTGGCTTCTCATCAACTCATCTCAGTGATCTTATAGAGGGATGCTGCCTCCTTATGAGAACATCTAAACCATCAGAGACCTGAGATGAACCCTGCAGGAGGAGTCTATGTGCGACAGGAAGCAGGGTTTAGTAGAGCAGAGAGGGAGATCTGATGCACTGATATCTGGAGGTAGTTGATTGATGGTTAAAGGATAATATTCACCCATTCTGAATGTTGTGTTATTTTTATCAGTAAGAAATTCGGTCGGTAGTGCTGTGGTAAAGTCTCTCTCAGTAGTACTGTGGTAAAGTCTCTCTCAGTAGTACTGTGGTAAAGTCTCTCTCAGTAGTACTGTGGTAAAGTCTCTCTCAGTAGTACTGTGGTAAAGTCTCTCTCAGTAGTACTGTGGTAAAGTCTCTCTCAGTATGACGTAGTACTGTGGTAAAGTCTCTCTCAGTAGTACTGTGTTAAAGTCTCTCTCAGTAGTACTGTGGTAAAGTCTCTCTCAGTAGTACTGTGGTAAGGTCTCTCTCAGTATGACGTAGTACTGTGGTAAAGTCTCTCTCACTACACTGGAAGTTATTAATAGGAATAGGAATTGTAGATCACAAAAACGTCTATCATACATGTCAGATTACAATACTGGCTGATGTCATCACTCAGGAGAATGTCTTCTCTAAAATGAGCCGTTGATCATATTTTTTTGCGCTATTCCTACCTGGAGAGATGTGTAATTTAACGTGTAATTTCTCCTGCACATTTCTCCTATTTGTCTGTCTCTTCAGTCCAGGGTGCATTGCTGCTAGCTGTTACCGTGTCTCCAGTTCGCCTAGCTACTCACTGGACCTTATGACCACTCGGCTCTTCATGCCTATCCCTAATGCCTTGTCTATTTCTGTTTGGGTTAGTGATTATTGTCTTATTTCACTGTAGAGCCTCCAGCCCTGCTCAAAATACCTTAGCTAACCCTTTAGTTCCACCTCACACACATACAATGACCTCATATGTCTTAAATGGTGCCTCTAGAGACAAAAACCTCTCTCATCGTCACTCAATGCCTAGGTTTACCTCCACTGTATCCACATCCTACCATACCTTTGTCTGTACATTATGCTTTGAATCTATTCTATCACACCCAGATGTCTGCTCCTTTTACTCTCTGTTCCGAACGCACTAGACAACCAGTTCTTATAGCCTTTAGCCGTACCCTTATCCTACTCCTCGTCTGTTCCTCTGGTGATGTCGAGGTTAACCCTGCAGCCCTGCAGCCTTCTGTAACCGTAAAAGCCTTTTACTCTCTGTTCCGAACGCACTAGACAACCAGTTCTTATAGCCTTTAGCCGTACCCTTATCCTACTCCTCATCTGTTCCTCTGGTGATGTCGAGGTTAACCCTGCAGCCCTGCAGCCTTCTGTAACCGTAAAAGCCTTGGTAAAAGCGTAAAAACCTTGGTTTCATGCATGTTAACATTAGAAGCCTCCTCCCTAAGTTTGACCCGGATGTCCTAGCCATGTTCTATCTAAAGATTCTAAGATTCTAAAGAATCTTGTCTTAGGAAGGCCACCAAAAATCCTGAAATTTCCATCCCTGACCATAACATTTTCCGACAAGATAGAACTGCCAAAGGGGGCAAAGTTGAAATCTGCAGAGATAGACTGCAGAGTTCTATCCTACTATCCAGGTCTGTGCGCAAACAATTCGAGATTCTACTTTTACAAATCCACCTTTCCAGAAACAAGTCTCTCACCGTTGCTGCTTGTTGTTATAGACCCCCTTCAGCCCCCAGCAGTGCCCTGTACACCATATGTGAATAGATCACCCCCATCTATCTTCAGAGTTCGTACTGTTAGGTCACCTAAACTGGGACATGCTTAACACCCCGGCCATCCTACAATCTAAGCTAAATTCCCTCAATCTCAAACAAATTATCAAGGAACCTACCTGGTACAACCCTAAATCCTTAAACAATGGCACCCTCTTAGGTATCATCCTGACCAACTTGCCCACAAATTATCAAGGATCCTACCTGGTACAACCCTAAATCCTTAAACAATGGCACCCTCTTAGGTATCATCCTGACCAACTTGTCTGCTGTCTTCAACCAGGATCTCAGCGATCACTGCCTCATTGCCTGCGTGCGTAATGAGTCCGCAGTCAAACAACCACCTCTCATCACTGTCAAACGCTCCCTAAAACATTTCAGTGATCAGGCCTTTCTAAATGACTTGGCCCGGGGCCCCTTGAAGGATATTGACCTCATCCTGTCAGTAGAAGGTGCCTGGTTACTCTTTAAAAGTGCTTTCCTCACCATCTTAAATTTATTTCACCTTTATTTAACTAGGTAGGCTAGTTGAGAACAAGTTCTCATTTGCAACTGCGACCTGACCATGATTAAGCATAGCAATTTGACACATACAACAACACAGAGTTACACATGGATTAAACAAAACATAGTCAATTATACAGTGCAAAAAAAGAAAACAAAAAGTCTATAAACAGTGAGTGCAAATGAGGTAAGATAAGGGAGTTAAGGCATGGTGGTGAATTAATTACAATATAGCAATTAAACACTGGAATGGTATATGTGCAGAAGATGAAGGTGCAAGTAGAGATACTGGGGTGCAAAGTAGCAAGATAAATAAATAAATACATTAGGGGGATGAGGTAGGTAGGTAGATAGATGGGATGTTTACAGATGGGCTATGTACAGGTGCAGTGATCTGTGAGCTGCTCTGAAAGCTGGTGCTTAAAGCTAGTGAGTCTCCAACTTCAGAGATTTTGGGCAGCAGAGAACTGAAAGGAAAGACAACCAAAGGAGGAATTGGCTTTGGGGATGACCAGTGAGATATACCTGCTGGAGCGCGTGCTACGACTGGGTGCTGCTATGGTGACCAGTGAGCTGAGATAAGGTGGGGCTTTACCTGGCAGAGACTTGTAGATAACCTGTAGCCAGTGGGTTTGGCGACGAGTATGAAGCAAGGGCCAACCAACGAGAGCGTACAGGTCGCAGTGGTGGGTAGTGTGTGGGGCTTTGGTGACAAAACAGATGGCACTGTGATAGATTGCATCCCATTTGTTGAGTAGAGTGTTGGAGGCTATTTTATAGATGACATCACCAAAGTCGAGGATCGGTAGGATGGTCAGTTTTACGAGGGTATGTTTGGCAGCTTGGGTGAAGGATGCTTTGTTGTGAAATAGGAAGCCGATTCTAGATTTAATTTTGGATTGGAGTAGCTTAATGTGAGTCTGGAAGGAAAGTTTACAGTCTAACCAGACACCTAGGTATTTGTAGTTGTCCACGTATTCTAAGTCAGAGCCGTCCAGAGTTGAGATGCTGGACGGGCGAGCAGGTGCGGGCAGTGATCGGTTGAATAGCATGCATTTAGTTTTACTTGCATTTAAGGGCAGTTGGAGGCCACGGAAGGAGAGTTGTATGGCATTGAAGCTCGTCTGGAGGTTAGATAACACAGTGTCCAAAGAGGGGCCAGAAGTATACAGAATGGTGTCGTCTGCGTAGAGGTGGATCAGAGAATCACCAGCAGCAATAACAACATCATTGATGTATACAGAGAAGAGAGTCGGCCCGAGGATAGAAACCTGTGGCAACCCCATAGAAACTGCCAGAGGTCTGGACAACAAGCCCTCCGATTTGACACACTGAACTCTGTCTGAGAAGTAGTTGGTAAACGAGACGAGGCAATCATTTGAGAAACCAAGATTGTCGAGTCTGCCAAAAAACAATGTGGTGATTGACAGAGTCGGAAGCCTTGGCTAGGTCGATGAATACGGCTGCACAGTAATGTCTCTTATCGATCGATGGTGGTTATGATGTCGTTTATAACCTTGATCGTGGCTGAGGTGCACCCATGACCAGCTCTGAAACCAGATTGCATAGCGGAGAAGGTGGGATATGTTTGGCCCTGTCCGGGGGTGTCCTCGGATGGGGCCACAGTGTCTCCTGACCCCTCCTGTCTCAGCCTCCAGTATTTATGCTGCAGTAGTTTATGTGTCGGGGGGCTAGGGTCAGTTTGTTTATCTGGAGTACTTCTCCTGTCCTATTCGGTGTCCTGTGTAAATCTAAGTGTGCGTTCTCTAATTCTCTCCTTCTCTCTTTCTTTCTCTCTCTCGGAGGACCTGAGCCCTAGAACCATGCCCCAGGACTACCTGACATGAGGACTCCTTGCTGTCCCCAGTCCACCTGGCCATGCTGCTGCTCCAGTTTCAACTGTTCTGCCTTACTATTATTCAACCATGCTGGTCATTTATGAACATTTGAACATCTTGGCCACGTTCTGTTATAATCTCCACCCGGCACAGCCAGAAGAGGACTGGCCACCCCACATATGCTCTCTCTAATTCTCTCTTTCTTTCTCTCTCTCGGAGGACCTGAGCCCTAGGACCGTGCCCCAGGACTACCTGACATTACATTTACATTACATTTAAGTCATTTAGCAGACGCTCTTATCCAGAGCGACTTACAAATTGGTGCATTCACCTTATGACATCCAGTGGGACAGTCACTTAACAATAGTGCATCTAAAACTTAGGGGGGGTGGGGTGAGAGGGATTACTTAACCTATCCTAGGTATTCCTTAAAGAGGTGGGGTTTCAGGTGTCTCCGGAAGGTGGTGATTGACTCCGCTGTCCTGGCGTCGTGAGGAGTTTGTTCCACCATTGGGGGCCAGGGCAGCGAACAGTTTTGACTGGGCTGAGCGGGAGCTGTACTTCCTCAGTGGTAGGGAGGCGAGCAGGCCAGAGGTGGATGAACGCAGTGCCCTTGTTTGGGTGTAGGGCCTGATCAGAGCCTGGAGGTACTGAGGTGCCGTTCCCCTCACAGCTCCGTAGGCAAGCACCATGGTCTTGTAGCGGATGCGAGCTTCAACTGGAAGCCAGTGGAGAGAACGGAGGAGCGGGGTGACGTGAGAGAACTTGGGAAGGTTGAACACCAGACGGGCTGCGGCGTTCTGGATGAGTTGAAGGGGTTTAATGGCACAGGCAGGGAGCCCAGCCAACAGCGAGTTGCAGTAATCCAGACGGGAGATGACAAGTGCCTGGATTAGGACCTGCGCCGCTTCCTGTGTGAGGCAGGGTCGTACTCTGCGGATGTTGTAGAGCATGAACCTACAGGAACGGGCCACCGCCTTGATGTTAGTTGAGAACGACAGGGTGTTGTCCAGGATCACGCCAAGGTTCTTGGCGCTCTGGGAGGAGGACACAATGGAGTTGTCGACCGTGATGGCGAGATCATGGAACGGGCAGTCCTTCCCCGGGAGGAAGAGCAGCTCCGTCTTGCCGAGGTTCAGCTTGAGGTGGTGATCCGTCATCCACACTGATATGTCTGCCAGACATGCAGAGATGCGATTCGCCACCTGGTCATCAGAAGGGGGAAAGGAGAAGATTAATTGTGTGTCGTCTGCATAGCAATGATAAGAGAGACCATGTGAGGTTATGACAGAGCCAAGTGACTTGGTGTATAGCGAGAATAGGAGAGGGCCAAGAACAGAGCCCTGGGGACACCAGTGGTGAGAGCGCGTGGTGAGGAGACAGATTCTCGCCACGCCACCTGGTAGGAGCGACCTGTCAGGTAGGACGCAATCCAAGCGTGGGCCGCGCCGGAGATGCCCAACTCGGAGAGGGTGGAGAGGAGGATCTGATGGTTCACAGTATCGAAGGCAGCCGATAGATCTAGAAGGATGAGAGCAGAGGAGAGAGAGTTAGCTTTAGCAGTGCGGAGCGCCTCCGTGATACAGAGGAGAGCAGTCTCAGTTGAATGACTAGTCTTGAAACCTGACTGATTTGGATCAAGAAGGTCATTCAGAGAGAGATAGCGGGAGAGCTGGCCAAGGACGGCACGTTCAAGAGTTTTGGAGAGAAAAGAAAGAAGGGATACTGGTCTGTAATTGTTGACATCGGAGGGATCGAGTGTAGGTTTTTTCAGAAGGGTGCAACTCTCGCTCTCTTGAAGACGGAAGGGACGTAGCCAACGGTCAGGGATGAGTTGATGAGCGAGGTGAGGTAAGGGAGAAGGTCTCCGGAAATGGTCTGGAGAAGAGAGGAGGGGATAGGGTCAAGCGGGCAGGTTGTTGGGCGGCCGGCCGTCACAAGACGCGAGATTTCATCTGGAGAGAGAGGGGAGAAAGAGGTCAGAGCACAGGGTAGGGCAGTGTGAGCAGAACCAGCGGTGTCGTTTGACTTAGCAAACGAGGATCGGATGTCGTCGACCTTCTTTTCAAAATGGTTGACGAAGTCATCTGCAGAGAGGGAGGAGGGGGAGGGGGCGGAGGATTCAGGAGGGAGGAGAAGGTGGCAAAGAGCTTCCTAGGGTTAGAGGCAGATGCTTGGAATTTAGCGTGGTAGAAAGTGGCTTTAGCAGCAGAGACAGAGGAGGAAAATGTAGAGAGGAGGGAGTGAAAGGATGCCAGGTCCGCAGGGAGGCGAGTTTTCCTCCATTTCCGCTCGGCTGCCCGGAGCCCTGTTCTGTGAGCTCGCAATGAGTCATCGAGCCACGGAGCGGGAGGGAGGACCGAGCCGGCCTGGAGGATAGGGGACATAGAGAGTCAAGGGATGCAGAGAGGGAGGAGAGGAGGGTTGAGGAGGCAGAATCAGGAGATAGGTGGGAGAAGGTTTGAGCGGAGGGAAGAGATGATAGGATGGAAGAGGAGAGAGTAGCGGGGGAGAGAGAGCGAAGGTTGGGACGGCGCGATACCATCCGAGTAGGGGCAGTGTGGGAGGTGTTGGATGAGAGCGAGAGGGAAAAGGATACAAGGCAGTGGTCGGAGACTTGGAGGGGAGTTGCAGTGAGGTTAGTGGAAGAACAGCATCTAGTAAAGATGAGGTCGAGCGTATTGCCTGCCTTGTGAGTAGGGGGAAGGTGAGAGGGTGAGGTCAAAAGAGGAGAGGAGTGGAAAGAAGGAGGCAGAGAGGAAAGAGTCAAAGGTAGACGTGGGGAGGTTAAAGTCGCCCAGAACTGTGAGAGGTGAGCCGTCCTCAGGAAAGGAGCTTATCAAGGCATCAAGCTCATTGATGAACTCTCCGAGGGAACCTGGAGGGCGATAAATGATAAGGATGTTAAGCTTGAAAGGGCTAGTAACTGTGACTGCATGGAATTCAAAGGAGGCGATAGACAGATGGGTAAGGGGAGAAAGAGAGAATGACCACTTGGGAGAGATGAGGATCCCGGTGCCACCACCCCGCTGACCAGACGCTCTCGGGGTGTGCGAGAACACGTGGGCGGACGAAGAGAGAGCAGTAGGAGTACCCCACCCCCCCTAAGTTTTAGATGCACTATTGTTAAGTGACTGTCCCACTGGATGTCATAAGGTGAATGCACCAATTTGTAAGTCGCTCTGGATAAGAGCGTCTGCTAAATGACTTAAATGCAGTGTTGTCTGTGGTGATCCATGTTTCCGTCAGTGCCAAGAAGTCGAGGGACTGGAGGGAGGCATAGGCTGAGATGAACTCTGCCTTGTTGACCGCAGATTGGCAGTTCCAGAGGCTACCGGAGACCTGGAACTCCACGTGGGTCGTGCGCGCTGGGACCACCAGAGTAGGGTGGCCGCGGCCACGCGGTGTGGAGCGTTTGTATGGTCTGTGCAGAGAGGAGAGAACAGGGATAAACAGACACATAGTTGACAGGCTACAGAAGAGGCTACGCTAATGCAAAGGAGATTGGAATGACAAGTGGACTACACGTCTCGAATGTTCAGAAAGTTAAGCTACGTAGCAAGAATCTTATTGACTAAAATGATTAAAATGATACAGTACTGCTGAAGTAGGCCAGCTGGCAGTGGGTGCGTTGTTGACACTACACTAATCAAGTCGTTCCGTTGAGTGTAATAGTTTCTGCAGTGTTGCTATTCGGGGGCTAGCAGGCTAGCTAGCAGTGTTGTTTACGTTACATTGCGTTAAAAGAACGACAATAGATGGCTAGCGAACCTAGAAAATCGCTCTAGACTACACAATTATCTTTGATACAAAGACGGCTATGTAGCTAGCTAAGTAGCTAGCTACGATCAAACAAATCAAACCGTTGTACTGTAATGAAATGAAGTGAAAAAGTGATACAACCTGTGAATGCGACCGGGTAGTTGAGTTCTATACAGAAGACGTTGGCTAGCTGTTGGCTAGCTAGCAGAGTCACCTACGTTAAGGACGACAAATAGCTGGCTAGCTAACCTCGGTAACCTCGGTAAATTAAGATAATCACTCTAAGACTACACACTCTAAACCTAAACAACACAATTATCTTGGATACGATGATACGAAGACAGCAAAGACAGCTATGTAGGTAGCTAACACTAAACTAATCAAGTCGTTCAGTTGAGTGAAATAGTAATAGTTTCTCAGTGCAGCTAATCAGTGGACGTTAGCTAGCTGGCTAGTGAAGACTACGTTAGGACGGCGAAATACGATAATTACGCAATTATCTTTGATACAAAGACGGCTATGTAGCTAGCTGAGAAGAAATTGCTAAGATAAGACAAATCAAACCGTTGTGATATAATGAAATATAATGAAAAAGTTATACTACCCGTTGGAGCGGCGTGCAGATGCGACCACTCGCTCCAACCGGAACCAGATGGAAACGTTTACATCAGAACAGAATGGCGTAGAGCTCCTTTTCAATTTGAGCGTAGTTGATTTCACAGTTTGTGAGAGATGATGGCTCCTTGCTGTCCCCAGTCCACCTGACTGTGCTGCTGCTCCAGTTTCAACTGTTCTGCCTTATTATTATTTGACCATGCTGGTCATTTATGAACATTTGAACATCTTGGTCATGTTCTGTTATAATCTCTACCCGGCACAGCCAGAAGAGGACTGGCCACCCCACATAGCCCGGTTCCTCTCTAGGTTTCTTCCTAGGTTTTGGCCTTTCTAGGGAGTTTTTCCTAGCCACCGTGCTTTTACACCTGCATTGTTTGCTGTTTGGGGTTTTAGGCTGGGTTTCTGTACAGCACTTTGAGATATCAGCTGATGTACGAAGGGCTATATAAATACATTTGATTTGATTTGATTTGATTTGATATGAAATGGTCGGTAATCTGTTTGTTATGTTGGCTTTTGAAGACCTTAGAAAGAAGACCTTAGGGTAGGATAGATATGTCTGTAGCAGTTTGGGTCTAGAGTGTCACCCCCTTTGAAGAGGGGGATGACCGCGGTAGCTTTCCAATCTTTGGGAATCTCAGATGATATGAAGAGAGTTTGAACAGGCTAGTAATAGGGGTTGCAACAATTTCAGCAGATAATTTTAGAAAGAGAGTGTCCAGATTATCTAGCCCTGCTTATTTGTAGGGGTCCAGATTTTGCAGCTCTTTCAGAACATCAGCTATCTGTATTTGGGTGAAGGAGAAATGGTGGGGGCTTTGGCGGATTGCTGTGGAGGGTGCCGGGCAGTTGACCAGGGTAAGGGTAGCCAGGTGGAAAGCATGGCCAGCCGTGGAGAAATGCTTATTGAAATTAGATTTATTGGTGGTGACAGCCTCAGAGCAGTGGGCAGCTGGGAGGAGGTGCTCTAATTCTCCATGGACTTTACAGTGTCCCAGAATTTTAAAAAAATAATACTACAGGATGCAAATTTCTGTTTGAAAAAGCTAGCCTTAGCTTTCCTAACTGCCTGTATATATTTGCTCCTAACTTCACTGAAAAGTTGCACATTTACATTTACATTTACATTTAAGTCATTTAGCAGACACTCTTATCCAGAGCGACTTACAAATTGGTGCATTCACCTTATGACATCCAGTGGAACAGTCACTTTACAATAGTGCATCTAAATCTTAAAGGGGGGTGAGAGGGATTACTTATCCTATCCTAGGTATTCCTTAAAGAGGTGGGGTTTCAGGTGTCTCCGGAAGGTGGTGATTGACTCCGCTGTCCTGGCGTCGTGAGGAGTTTGTTCCACCATTGGGGGCCAGAGCAGCGAACAGTTTTGACTGGGCTGAGCGGGAGCTGTACTTCCTCAGTGGTAGGGAGGCGAGCAGGCCAGAGGTGGATGAACGCAGTGCCCTTGTTTGGGTGTAGGGCCTGATCAGAGCCTGGAGGTACTGAGGTGCCGTTCCCCTCACAGCTCCGTAGGCAAGCACCATCGCGGGTGCTATTTGATGCTAATGCATAACACCACAGCATGTTTTTGTGCTGGTCAAGGGCAGACAGGTCTGGAGTGAACCAAGGACTATATCTATTCCTAGTTCATTTTTTTAAATGGTCAGGCTTATTTAACCTGTCTGGGGACGGGGTTCCGCTAGCCCCTCGCCAACAGCCAATGAAATTGCAGAGCGCCAAATACAAATCAACAGAAATATTATAAATCAAATGTCTCAAACATATAAGTATTAGGCACCATTTTAAAGATAAAATTATTGTTAATCCAGCCACATTGTCTGATTTCCAAAATGCTTTTCAGCGAAAGCTAAACAAACGATTATGTTAGGTCACCACCAACGCACAGAAAGACACAGCCATTTTTACAGCCAAAGAGAGGAGTCACAAAAAGCACAAATAGAGATAAAATGAATCACTAACCTTTGATGATCTTCATCAGATGACACTCATCGGACTTCATGTTACACAATACATATATGTTTTGTTCTATAAAGTGCATATTCATAATCAAAAATGTCATTTTACATTGGCATGTTATGTTCAGTAGCTCCAAAACATACGGTGATTTTTGCAGAGAGCCACATCAATTTACAGAAATACTCATTATAAATGTTGATGGAAATGGAAGTGTTATGCATGGAACTTTAGATCCACTTCTCCTTAACCTCTCTAGGATAGAGGACGCTAGCGTCCCACTTGGCCAAAAGCCAGGGAAAATGCAGCGTGGAAAATTCAAACAAAATGATATAAAAATCTAACTTTCATTAAATCACTCAATTAAAGCTACACCCGTTGTGAATCCAGCCAACATGAAAGCATAAGAAGCTATTATCTGATGATAGCACAACAGTAAACAAAGAGAGTAGTGTCATGCAGGTGAAAGAGGACCCAAAAGCGACTTGGCGAAAACAGAGTCTTTAATCCAGTAAAGTAAATACAAACAAAAAACACAACTTTCACTCGAAATGACGAGGACAAACTGGAGACTCGATCTTGAACAGCAGGTGAACAGCAGGTTGCCTCGGGAAGGGACTTGAACCAGACAGACTCAGACACCTGCTCACCACGCAGCATCTGAGGAAAACACGACACGACAGGGCGATACACAAACACAGCACGGTGAATTCTAGACAAGGAACCGACAGGACAGGAACGGAACACAAAGGAAGAAATAGGGACTCTAATCAGGGGAAAGGATCGGGAACAGGTGTGGGAAGACTAAATGATTGATTAGGGGAATAGGAACAGCTGGGAGCAGGAACGGAACGATAGAGAGAAGAGAGAGCGAGAGAGTGAGAGGGAGGGGGAGAGAGAGGGATAGAAAGAGGGAAAGAACCTAATAAGACCAGCAGAGGAAACGAATAGAATGGGAAGCACAGGGACAAGACAAGATAATAAATGACAAAACATGACAGTACCCCCCACTCACCGAGCGCCTCCTGGCGCACTCGGGAGGAATCCTGGCGGCAACGGAGGAAATCATCAATGAGTGAACGGTCCAGCACGTCCCGAGACGGAACCCAACTCCTCTCCTCAGGACCGTAACCCTCCCAATCCACTAAGTATTGGTGACCCCGTCCCGAGAACGCATGTCCATGATCTTATGTACCTTGTAAATAGGTGCGCTCTCGACAAGGACGGGAGGGGGAGGGAAGACGAACGGGGGTGCGAAAAAAGGGCTTAACACAGGAGACATGGAAGACAGGATGGACGCGACGAAGATGTCGCGGAAGAAGCAGTCGCACAGCGACAGGATTGACGACCTGGGAGACACGGAACGGACCAATGAACCGCGGAGTCAACTTACGAGAAGCTGTCGTAAGAGGAAGGTTGCGAGTGGAAAGCCACACTCTCTGGCCGCAACAATACCTTGGACTCTTAATCCTGCGTTTATTGGCGGCTCTCACAGTCTGTGCCCTGTAACGGCAAAGTGCAGACCTCACCCTCCTCCAGGTGCGCTCACAACGTTGGACAAACGCTTGAGCGGAGGGAACGCTGGACTCGGCAAGCTGGGATGAGAACAGAGGAGGCTGGTAACCCAGACTACTCTGAAACGGAGATAACCCGGTAGCAGACGAAGGAAGCGAATTGTGAGCGTATTCTGCCCAGGGGAGCTGTTCTGCCCAAGACGCAGGGTTTCTGAAAGAAAGGCTGCGTAGTATGCGACCAATCGTCTGATTGGCCCTCTCTGCTTGACCGTTAGACTGGGGATGAAACCCGGAAGAGAGACTGACGGACGCACCAATCAAACGACAGAACTCCCTCCAAAACTGTGACGTGAATTGCGGGCCTCTGTCTGAAACGGCGTCTAACGGGAGGCCATGAATTCTGAATACATTCTCGATAATGATTTGTGCCGTCTCCTTAGCGGAAGGAAGTTTAGCGAGGGGAATGAAATGTGCCGCCTTAGAGAACCTATCGACAACCGTAAGAATCACAGTCTTCCCCGCAGACAAAGGCAGACCGGTAATGAAGTCTAGGGCGATGTGAGACCATGGTCGAGAAGGAATGGGGAGCGGTCTGAGACGACCGGCAGGAGGAGAGTTACCCGACTTAGTCTGCGCGCAGTCCGAACAAGCAGCCACGAAACGGCGCGTGTCACGCTCCTGAGTCGGCCACCAAAGCGCTGGCGAATAGACGCAAGAGTGCCTCGAACACCGGGATGACCAGCTAACTTGGCAGAGTGAGCCCACTGAAGAACAGCCAGACGAGTGGAAACAGGAACGAAAAGGAGGTTACTAGGACAAGCGCGGCGACGCAGTGTGCGTGAGTGATTGCTAAACCTGTCTTTCAATTCCCCAGACTGTTAACCCGACAACACGCCCATAAGGAAGAATCCCCTCGGGATCAGTAGAAGCCACAGAAGAACTAAACAGACGGGATAAGGCATCAGGCTTGGTGTTCTTGCTACCCGGACGGTAAGAAATCACAAACTCGAAACGAGCGAAAAACAACGCCCAACGAGCTTGACGGGCATTAAGTCGTTTGGCAGAACGGATGTACTCAAGGTTCTTATGGTCTGTCCAAACGACAAAGGAACGGTCGCCCCCTCCAACCACTGTCGCCATTCGCCTAGGGCTAAGCGGATGGCGAGCAGTTCACGGTTACCCACATCATAGTTGCGCTCAGATGGCGACAGGCGATGAGAAAAATAAGCGCAAGGATGAACCTTATCGTCAGACTGGAAGCGCTGGGATAGAATGGCTCCCACGCCTACCTCTGAAGCGTCAACCTCGACAATGAATTGTCTAGTGACGTCAGGAGTAACGAGGATAGGAGCGGACGTAAAACGTTCTTTTAGAAGATCAAAAGCTCCCTGGGCGGAACCGGACCACTTAAAACACGTCTTGACAGAAGTAAGAGCTGTGAGAGGGCAGCAACTTGACCGAAATTACGAATGAAACGCCGATAGAAATTAGCGAAACCTAAAAAGCGCTGCAACTCGACACGTGACCTTGGAACGGGCCAATCACTGACAGCTTGGACCTTAGCGGAATCCATCTGAATGCCTTCAGCGGAAATAACGGAACCGAGAAAAGTAACGGAGGAGACATGAAAAGAGCACTTCTCAGACTTTACGTAGAGACAATTCTCTAAAAGGCGCTGTAGAACACGTCGAACGTGCTGAACATGAATCTCGAGTGACGGAGAAAAAATCAGGATATCGTCAAGATAGACAAAAACAAAGATGTTCAGCATGTCTCTCAGAACATCATTAACTAATGCCTGAAAAACAGCTGGCGCATTGGCGAGACCAAACGGCAGAACCCGGTACTCAAAATGCCCTAACGGAGTGTTAAACGCCGTTTTCCACTCGTCCCCCTCTCTGATGCGCACGAGATGGTAAGCGTTACGAAGGTCCAACTTAGTAAAGCACCTGGCTCCCTGCAGAATCTCGAAGGCTGATGACATAAGGGGAAGCGGATAATGATTCTTAACCGTTATGTCATTCAGCCCTCGATAATCCACGCAGGGCGCAGAGTACCGTCCTTCTTCTTAACAAAAAAGAACCCCGCCCCGGCCGGAGAGGAAGAAGGCACTATGGTACCGGCGTCAAGAGACACAGACAAATAATCCTCGAGAGCCTTACGTTCGGGAGCCGACAGAGAGTATAGTCTACCCCGAGGAGGAGTGGTCCCCGGAAGGAGATCAATACTACAATCATACGACCGGTGAGGAGGAAGGGAGTTGGCTCGGGACCGACTGAAGACCGTGCGCAGATCATGATATTCCTCCGGCACTCCTGTCAAATCGCCAGGTTCCTCCTGAGAAGTAGGGACAGAAGAAACGGGAGGGATGGCAGACATTAAACACTTCACATGACAAGAAACGTTCCAGGATAGGATAGAATTACTAGACCAATTAATAGAAGGATTATGACATACTAGCCAGGGATGACCCAAAACAACAGGTGTAAACGGTGAACGAAAAATCAAAAAAGAAATAGTCTCACTGTGGTTACCAGATACTGTGAGGGTTAAAGGTAGTGTCTCAAATCTGATACTGGGAAGATGACTACCATCTAAGGCGAACATGGGCGTAGGCTTCTCTAACTCTCTGAAAGGAATGTCATGTTTCCGAACCCATGCTTCGTCCATGAAACAACCCTCAGCCCCAGAGTCTATCAAGGCACTACATGTAGCACCCGAACCGGTCCAGCGTAGATGGACCGACAAAGTAGTACAGGATCTTGATGGAGAGACTTGAGTAGTTGCGCTCACCTGTAGCCCTCCGCTTACAGATGAGCTCTGGCTTTACTGGACATGAATTAACAAAATGTCCAGCAACTCCGCAATAGAGGCACAGGCGGTTGGTGATCCTCCGTTCCCTCTCCTTAGTCGAGATGCGAATCCCTCCCAGCTGCATGGGCTCAGACTCTGAGCCAGAGGAGGGAGATGGTTGCGATGCGGAGCAGGGAAACACCGTTGATGCGAGCTCTCTTCCACGAGCCCGGTGACGAAGATCTACCCGTCGTTCTATGCGGATGGCGAGAGCAATCAAAGAGTCCACATCTGAAGGAACCTCCCGGGAGAGAATCTCATCCTTAACCACTGCGTGGAGTCCCTCCAGAAAACGAGCGAGCAGCGCCGGCTCGTTCCACTCACTAGAGGCAGCAAGAGTGCGAAACTCAATAGAATAATCCGTTATTGTCATGTTTGTCATTTATTATCATGTCTTGTCCCTGTGCTCCCCATTCTATTCGTTTCCCTCTGCTGGTCTTATTAGGTTCTTTCCCTCTTTCTATCCCTCTCTCTCCCCCTCCCTCTCTCACTCTCTCGCTCTCTCTTCTCTCTATCGTTCCGTTCCTGCTCCCAGCTGTTCCTATTCCCCTAATCATCATTTAGTCTTCCCACACCTGTTCCCGATCCTTTCCCCTGATTAGAGTCCCTATTTCTTCCTTTGTGTTCCGTTCCTGTCCTGTCGGTTCCTTGTTTAGAATTCACCGTGCTGTGATTGTGTATCGCCCTGTCCTGTCGTGTTTTTGCCTTCATCAGATGCTGCGTGTGAGCAGGTGTCTCTGTCAGCTACGGCCTGCGCCTACCCGAAGCGACCTGCAGTCTGTGGCCGCCTCTCCTGTTATTCCCCTCTACAGACTAGAGGATTTCTGTTATTCCCTGTTTGGACATTTCCTGTTAAGGATTCAGGATTTGTCGTTTTCTGTTTGGACTTGAATAAACTCTGTTTCTGTTAAGTCGCTTTTGGGTCCTCTTTCACCTGCATGACAGAAGGAACCGACCAAGGAATGGACCCAGCGACTTCAGACGCTCGTTACACTGCCGTCGAGATCCAAGGAGCCATGCTCGGCAGACACGAGCAGGAATTGTCTGCTGCTCGCCATGCCGTGGAGAACCTGGCCGCTCAGGTTTCCGACCTCTCTGGACAGTTCCAGAGTCTACGTCTCGTGCCACCTGTTACTTCCTGGCCTCCCGAGCCTCCAGAACCTAGGGTTAATAACCCACCTTGCTACTCCGGGCAGCCCACTGAGTGCCGCTCCTTTCTCACGCAGTGTGAGATTGTGTTCTCTCTCCAACCCAACACATACTCTAGAGAGAGAGCTCGGGTTGCTTACGTCATTTCACTCCTTACTGGCCGGGCTCGAGAATGGGGCACAGCTATCTGGGAGGCAAGGGCTGATTGCTCTAACAAGTTCCAGAACTTTAAAGAGGAGATGATTCGGGTTTTGACCGTTCAGTTTTTGGTGGGGAGGCTTCTAGGGCCCTGGCTTCCTTATGCCAAGGTGAACGGTCCATAACGGATTATTCTATTGAGTTTCGCACTCTTGCTGCCTCTAGTGAGTGGAACGAGCCGGCGCTGCTCGCTCGTTTTCTGGAGGGACTCCACGCAGTGGTTAAGGATGAGATTCTCTCCCGGGAGGTTCCTTCAGATGTGGACTCTTTGATTGCTCTCGCCATCCGCATAGAACGACGGGTAGATCTTCGTCACCGGGCTCGTGGAAGAGAGCTCGCATCAACGGTGTTTCCCTGCTCCGCATCGCAACCATCTCCCTCCTCTGGCTTTGAGACTGAGCCCATGCAGCTGGGAGGGATTCGCATCTCGACTAAGGAGAGGGAACGGAGGATCACCAACCGCCTGTGCCTCTATTGCGGAGTTGCTGGACATTTTGTTAATTCATGTCCAGTAAAAGCCAGAGCTCATCTGTAAGCGGAGGGCTACAGGTGAGCGCAACTACTCAAGTCTCTCCATCAAAATCCTGTACTACTTTGTCGGTCCATCTACGCTGGACCGGTTCGGGTGCTACATGTAGTGCCTTGATAGACTCTGGGGCTGAGGGTTGTTTCATGGACGAAGCATGGGTTCGGAAACATGACATTCCTTTCAGAGAGTTAGAGAAGCCTACGCCCATGTTCGCCTTAGATGGTAGTCATCTTCCCAGTATCAGATTTGAGACACTACCTTTAACCCTCACAGTATCTGGTAACCACAGTGAGACTATTTATTTTTTGATTTTCCGTTCACCGTTTACACCTGTTGTTTTGGGTCATCCCTGGCTAGTATGTCATAATCCTTCTATTAATTGGTCTAGTAATTCTATCCTATCCTGGAACGTTTCTTGTCATGTGAAGTGTTTAATGTCTGCCATCCCTCCCGTTTCTTCTGTCCCTACTTCTCAGGAGGAACCTGGCGATTTGACAGGAGTGCCGGAGGAATATCATGATCTGCGCACGGTCTTCAGTCGGTCCCGAGCCAACTCCCTTCCTCCTCACCGGTCGTATGATTGTAGTATTGATCTCCTTCCGGGGACCACTCCTCCTCGAGGTAGACTATACTCTCTGTCGGCTCCCGAACGTAAGGCTCTCGAGGATTATTTGTCTGTGTCTCTTGACGCCGGTACCATAGTGCCTTCTTCCTCTCCGGCCGGGCGGGGTTCTTTTTGTTAAGAAGAAGGACGGTACTCTGCGCCCCTGCGTGGATTATCGAGGGCTGAATGACATAACGGTTAAGAATCGTTATCCGCTTCCCCTTATGTCATCAGCCTTCGAGATTCTGCAGGGAGCCAGGTGCTTTACTAAGTTGGACCTTCGTAACGCTTACCATCTCGTGCGCATCAGAGAGGGGGACGAGTGGAAAACGGCGTTTAACACTCCGTTAGGGCATTTTGAGTACCGGGTTCTGCCGTTCGGTCTCGCCAATGCGCCAGCTGTTTTTCAGGCATTAGTTAATGATGTTCTGAGAGACATGCTGAACATCTTTGTTTTTGTCTATCTTGACGATATCCTGATTTTTTTCTCCGTCACTCGAGATTCATGTTCAGCACGTTCGACGTGTTCTACAGCGCCTTTTAGAGAATTGTCTCTACGTAAAGGCTGAGAAGTGCTCTTTTCATGTCTCCTCCGTTACTTTTCTCGGTTCCGTTATTTCCGCTGAAGGCATTCAGATGGATTCCGCTAAGGTCCAAGCTGTCAGTGATTGGCCCGTTCCAAGGTCACGTGTCGAGTTGCAGCGCTTTTTAGGTTTCGCTAATTTCTATCGGCGTTTCATTCGTAATTTCGGTCAAGTTGCTGCCCCTCTCACAGCTCTTACTTCTGTCAAGACGTGTTTTAAGTGGTCCGGTTCCGCCCAGGGAGCTTTTGATCTTCTAAAAGAACGTTTTACGTCCGCTCCTATCCTCGTTACTCCTGACGTCACTAGACAATTCATTGTCGAGGTTGACGCTTCAGAGGTAGGCGTGGGAGCCATTCTATCCCAGCGCTTCCAGTCTGACGATAAGGTTCATCCTTGCGCTTATTTTCTCATCGCCTGTCGCCATCTGAGCGCAACTATGATGTGGGTAACCGTGAACTGCTCGCCATCCGCTTAGCCCTAGGCGAATGGCGACAGTGGTTGGAGGGGGCGACCGTTCCTTTTGTCGTTTGGACAGACCATAAGAACCTTGAGTACATCCGTTCTGCCAAACGACTTAATGCCCGTCAAGCTCGTTGGGCGTTGTTTTCGCTCGTTTCGAGTTTGTGATTTCTTACCGTCCGGGTAGCAAGAACACCAAGCCTGATGCCTTATCCCGTCTGTTTAGTTCTTCTGTGGCTTCTACTGATCCCGAGGGGATTCTTCCTTATGGGCGTGTTGTCGGGTTAACAGTCTGGGGAATTGAAAGACAGGTTAAGCAAGCACTCACGCACACTGCGTCGCGCGCGCTTGTCCTAGTAACCTCCTTTTTTCGTTCCTGTTTCCACTCGTCTGGCTGTTCTTCAGTGGGCTCACTCTGCCAAGTTAGCTGGTCATCCCGGTGTTCGAGGCACTCTTGCGTCTATTCGCCAGCGCTTTTGGTGGCCGACTCAGGAGCGTGACACGCGCCGTTTCGTGGCTGCTTGTTCGGACTGCGCGCAGACTAAGTCGGGTAACTCTCCTCCTGCCGGTCGTCTCAGACCGCTCCCCATTCCTTCTCGACCATGGTCTCACATCGCCTTAGACTTCATTACCGGTCTGCCTTTGTCTGCGGGGAAGACTGTGATTCTTACGGTTGTCGATAGGTTCTCTAAGGCGGCACATTTCATTCCCCTCGCTAAACTTCCTTCCGCTAAGGAGACGGCACAAATCATTATTGAGAATGTATTCAGAATTCATGGCCTCCCGTTAGACGCCGTTTCAGACAGAGGCCCGCAATTCACGTCACAGTTTTGGAGGAGTTCTGTCGTTTGATTGGTGCGTCCGTCAGTCTCTCTTCCGGGTTTCATCCCCAGTCTAACGGTCAAGCAGAGAGGGCCAATCAGACGATTGGTCGCATACTACGCAGCCTTTCTTTCAGAAACCCTGCGTCTTGGGCAGAACAGCTCCCCTGGGCAGAATACGCTCACAATTCGCTTCCTTCGTCTGCTACCGGGTTATCTCCGTTTCAGAGTAGTCTGGGTTACCAGCCTCCTCTGTTCTCATCCCAGCTTGCCGAGTCCAGCGTTCCCTCCGCTCAAGCGTTTGTCCAACGTTGTGAGCGCACCTGGAGGAGGGTGAGGTCTGCACTTTGCCGTTACAGGGCACAGACGGTGAGAGCCGCCAATAAACGCAGGATTAAGAGTCCAAGGTATTGTTGCGGCCAGAGAGTGTGGCTTTCCACTCGCAACCTTCCTCTTACGACAGCTTCTCGTAAGTTGACTCCGCGGTTCATTGGTCCGTTCCGTGTCTCCCTGGTCGTCAATCCTGTCGCTGTGCGACTGCTTCTTCCGCGACATCTTCGTCGCGTCCATCCTGTCTTCCATGTCTCCTGTGTTAAGCCCTTTCTTCGCACCCCGTTCGTCTTCCCTCCCCCCTCCCGTCCTTGTCGAGAGCGCACCTATTTACAAGGTACATAAGATCATGGACATGCGTTCTCGGGGACGGGGTCACCAATACTTAGTGGATTGGGAGGGTTACGGTCCTGAGGAGAGGAGTTGGGTTCCGTCTCGGGACGTGCTGGACCGTTCACTCATCGATGATTTCCTCCGTTGCCGCCAGGATTCCTCCTCGAGTGCGCCAGGAGGCGCTCGGTGAGTGGGGGGGTACTGTCATGTTTGTCATTTATTATCATGTCTTGTCCCTGTGCTCCCCATTCTATTCGTTTCCCTCTGCTGGTCTTATTAGGTTCTTTCCCTCTTTCTATCCCTCTCTCTCCCCCTCCCTCTCTCACTCTCTCGCTCTCTCTTCTCTCTATCGTTCCGTTCCTGCTCCCAGCTGTTCCTATTCCCTAATCATCATTTAGTCTTCCCACACCTGTTCCCGATCCTTTCCCTGATTAGAGTCCCTATTTCTTCCTTTGTGTTCCGTTCCTGTCCTGTCGGTTCCTTGTTTAGAATTCACCGTGCTGTGATTGTGTATCGCCCTGTCCTGTCGTGTTTTTGCCTTCATCAGATGCTGCGTGTGAGCAGGTGTCTCTGTCAGCTACGGCCTGCGCCTACCCGAAGCGACCTGCAGTCTGTGGCCGCCTCTCCTGTTATTCCCCTCTACAGACTAGAGGATTTCTGTTATTCCCTGTTTGGACATTTCCTGTTAAGGATTCAGGATTTGTCGTTTTCTGTTTGGACTTGAATAAACTCTGTTTCTGTTAAGTCGCTTTTGGGTCCTCTTTCACCTGCATGATAGTTATGGACCGTTCACCTTGGCATAAGGAAGCCAGGGCCCTAGAAGCCTCCCTACCAAAAACTGAACGGTCAAAAACCCGAATCATCTCCTCTTTAAAGTTCTGGAACTTGTTAGAGCAATCAGCCCTTGCCTCCCAGATAGCTGTGCCCCATTCTCGAGCCCGGCCAGTAAGGAGTGAAATGACGTAAGCAACCCGAGCTCTCTCTCTAGAGTATGTGTTGGGTTGGAGAGAGAACACAATCTCACACTGCGTGAGAAAGGAGCGGCACTCAGTGGGCTGCCCGGAGTAGCAAGGTGGGTTATTAACCCTAGGTTCTGGAGGCTCGGCAGGCCAGGAAGTAACAGGTGGCACGAGACGTAGACTCTGGAACTGTCCAGAGAGGTCGGAAACCTGAGCGGCCAGGTTCTCCACGGCATGGCGAGCAGCAGACAATTCCTGCTCGTGTCTGCCGAGCATGGCTCCTTGGATCTCGACGGCAGTGTAACGAGCGTCTGAAGTCGCTGGGTCCATTCCTTGGTCGGTTCCTTCTGTCATGCAGGTGAAAGAGGACCCAAAAAGCGACTTGGCGAAAACAGAGTCTTTAATCCAGTAAAGTAAATACAAACAAAAAACACAACTTTCACTCGAAATGACGAGGACAAACTGGAGACTCGATCTTGAACAGCAGGTGAACAGCAGGTTGCCTCGGGAAGGGACTTGAACCAGACAGACTCAGACACCTGCTCACCACGCAGCATCTGAGGAAAACACGACACGACAGGGCGATACACAAACACAGCACGGTGAATTCTAGACAAGGAACCGACAGGACAGGAACGGAACACAAAGGAAGAAATAGGGACTCTAATCAGGGGAAAGGATCGGGAACAGGTGTGGGAAGACTAAATGATTGATTAGGGGAATAGGAACAGCTGGGAGCAGGAACGGAACGATTGAGAGAAGAGAGAGCGAGAGAGTGAGAGAGGGAGGGGGAGAGAGAGGGATAGAAAGAGGGAAAGAACCTAATAAGACCAGCAGAGGGAAACGAATAGAATGGGAAGCACAGGGACAAGACAAGATAATAAATGACAAAACATGACAAGTAGCATATTTCAACACTGCAGGCGCAACATAAAAACGCAAAAATAAAATATAAATCACCTTTGACGAGCTTCTTTTGAGCTTCTTTTGTTGACACTCCAATATATCCCATAAACATCACAATTGGTCCTTTTGTTCGATTAATTCCATCCATATATATCGAAAATGTCCATTTATTTGGCGCGTTTGATCCAGAAAAAAACAGCTTCAAATTTGCGCAACGTCACTACAAAATGTCTCAAAGGTTTTATCGGTTTGAATGATGTCTGTGAATATAACAGAACTCATATGGCAGAAAACCTGAGAAAAATCCAACCAGGAAGTGGGAAATCTGAGGTTTGTAGTTTTTCAAAGCTTGCCTTATCGAAAACACAGTGTCTATGGGGTCAATTTGCACTTCCTAAGGCTTCATAGAAGAATAAAAAGCAAGACTACAGTTTGGCACTGCACATGGGGACAAAGATCGTACTTTTGGAGAAATGTCCTCTGATCTGATGAAACAAAAATAGAACTGTTTGGCCATAATGACCATCGTTATGTTTGGAGGAAAAAGGAGGATGCTTGCAAGCCGACGAACACCATCCCAACCGTGAAGCACGGGGGTAGCAGCATCATGTTGTTTGTGTACCTTGCTACAGGAGGGACTGGTGCACTTCACAAAATAGATGGCTTCATGAGGTGGGAAATTATGTGGATATATTGAAGCAACATCTCAAGACATCAGTCAGGAACCTTGGTCGCAAATGGGTCTTCCAAATGGACAATGACCCCAAGCATTATTCCAAAGTTGTGGCAAAATGGCTTAAGGACAACAAAGTCAAGGTATTGGAGTGGCCATCACAAAGCCCTGACCTCAATCCTATAGTAAATTTGTGGGCAGAACTTATAAAGCGTGTGTGAGCAAGGAGGCCTACAAACCTGACTCAGTTCCACCAGCTCTGTCAGGAGGAATGGGCCAAAATTCACCTAACTTATTGTGGGAAGCTTGTGGAAGGCTACCCAAAACGTTTGACCCAAGTTAAACAATTGAAAGGCAATGCTACCAATGCTGCCCTCTCCTATTCTCGCTATACACCAAGTCACTTGGCTCTGTCATAACCTCACATGGTCTCTCCTATCATTGCTATGCAGACGACACACAATTAATCTTCTCCTTTCCCCCTTCTGACGACCAGGTGGCGAATCGCATCTCTGCATGTCTGGCAGACATATCAGTGTGGATGACGGATCACCACCTCAAGCTGAACCTCGGCAAGACGGAGTTGCTCTTCCTCCCGGGGAAGGACTGCCCGTTCCATGATCTCGCCATCACGGTTGACAACTCCATTGTGTCCTCCTCCCAGAGCGCCAAGAACCTTGGCGTGATCCTGGACAACACCCTGTCGTTCTCAACCAACATCAAGGCGGTGGCCCGTTCCTGTAGGTTCATGCTCTACAACATCCGCAGAGTACGACCCTGCCTCACACAGGAAGCGGCGCAGGTCCTAATCCAGGCACTTGTCATCTCCCGTCTGGATTACTGCAACTCGCTGTTGGCTGGGCTCCCTGCCTGTGCCATTAAACCCCTTCAACTCATCCAGAACGCCGCAGCCCGTCTGGTGTTCAACCTTCCCAAGTTCTCTCACGTCACCCCGCTCCTCCGTTCTCTCCACTGGCTTCCAGTTGAAGCTCGCATCCGCTACAAGACCATGGTGCTTGCCTACGGAGCGGTGAGGGGAACGGCACCTCAGTACCTCCAGGCTCTGATCAGGCCCTACACCCAAACAAGGGCACTGCGTTCATCCACCTCTGGCCTGCTCGCCTCCCTACCACTGAGGAAGTACAGCTCCCGCTCAGCCCAGTCAAAACTGTTCGCTGCGCTGGCCCCCCAATGGTGGAACAAACTCCCTCACGACGCCAGGACAGCGGAGTCAATCACCACCTTCCGGAGACACCTGAAACCCCACCTCTTTAAGGAATACCTAGGATATGATAAGTAATCCCTCTCACCCCCCTTTAAGATTTAGATGCACTATTGTAAAGTGACTGTTCCACTGGATGTCATAAGGTGAATGCACCAATTTGTAAGTCGCTCTGGATAAGAGCGTCTGCTAAATGACTTAAATGTAAATGTAAATGTACTAATTGAGTGTATGTAAACTTCTGACCCACTGGGAATATGATGAAAGAAATAAAAGCTGAAATAATTAATTATCTACTGTTATTCTGACATTTCACATTCTTAAATAAAGTGGTGATCCTAAATGACCTAAGACAGGGGATGTTTACTAGGATTAAATGTCATGAATTATGAAAAACTGAGTTTAAATGTATTTGGCTAATGTGTATATAAACTACTGACTTCAACAGTAAATGCCTGGATTATTTTAATTTCTGTGAATCTCTTGGGTTACAGCAGCCCCAAGTGTAAAATAGGAAATAATGGTTACCTTTCAGAAAGTATTTAGTTTTTAAGAGGAGTACAACAAGGCTGTCCATTGTCTCCATATCGATTTATTATGGCCATTGAAACGCTAGCTATTTAAATTAGATCCAACAAGAACATAAAGGGGTTAGAAAACAAAAGTGGCAGTGTATTATGTATTGGATTGTTAAAAGACAGTTTTTACACGACCTTGTAGTTTACCAATAAAATGGGCGGATGGTGAAGTAAACATGCTGGGCATTCATATCTCAAAAAACATAAACGAACTTCAAGTCAATTTTAATAGAAGTTAGCAAAAATTTAAAAAAGAATCTGCAACCATGGAGAGGTAATTAAGAGTCTGTTTAAGGAAAAATCACATCGATTCACTCTTTGCTCCTATCATAGTTCACTTACAATGGGGCAAAAAAGTATTTAGTCAGCCACCAATTGTGCAAGTTCTCCCACATAAAAATATGAAAGAGGCCTGTAATTTTCATCATAGGTACACTTCAACTATGACAGACAAAATTAGGAAAAAAAATACAGAAAATCCTATTTTAGGATTTTTAATGAATTTATTTGCAAATGATGGTGGAAAATAAGTATTTGGTCGATAACAATACTTTGTTATATACCCTTTGTTGGCAATGACAGAGGTCAAATGTTTTCTGTAAGTCTTCACAAGGTTTTCACACACTGTTGCTGGTATTTTGGCCCATTCCTCCATGCAGATCTCCTCTGGAGCAGTGATGTTTTGGGGCTGTTACTGGGCAACACAGACTTTCAACTCCCTCCAAAGATTTTCTATGATTTTCTACTTACTAATGGCGCTGCCTACTCCAGACGGCTAATTTTTTAAATTGTATAAGCAAAAAATATTTCATTTTATCTGGAATGCTAAGCCAGAAAAAAATACATGTGTTTATTTAAAAATATATCGGAATCAGTTGAGGACAAAAATGTTTACAGCTGCGCCATGAAGGTGAAAAAAATAGAGATTTTGAATGTACCAATTCCATGGCACATGGTATAAAAACTGATACAAATACAACACATGATTCAACACTTTCAATTTAAATTATTATACTATATCCTTGCCACCATCAGAATGCTTTTTATATATTGCTCATACAACAATCTTAGCTCAGGTAGATTTTACTGAGAAGAGACAGAATAACTGGATAATTTATTCTGGTATTACCCCCATGTAGCTGGTTTCTGATCATAGGTTCAGGAATGGTTAAAAAAAATTAACAACATTCACTCAAAATTAACCTTACAAATTGCAGTGTTGGGCGATTTGGAAAGACATAGTCAGTCAATAAATATATATATGGCACATGGAAACCAAATGAGGGTGGTCTATGGTGATAGGTGGGATGGGCTGAGTGGCTGAGGGGCGGGATTAAAGAGCTGAGGTCTATGGTGATAGGTGGAACGGGCTGAGAGAGGCTGAGGGCGGGATTAAAGAGCTGAGGTCTATGGTGATAGGTGGGATGGGCTGAGAGTGGCTGAGGGGCGGGATTAAAGATATGAGGTCTATGGTGATAGGTGGAACGGGCTGAGAGAGGCTGAGGGGTGGGATTAAAGAGCTGAGGTCTATGGTGATAGGTGGAATGTGCTGAGAGAGGCTGAGGGGCTGGATTAAAGAGCTGAGGTCTATGGTGATAGGTGGAACGGGCTGAGAGAGGCTGAGGGGCGGGATTAAAGAGCTGAGGTCTATGGTGATAGGTGGGATGGGCTGAGAGTGGCTGAGGGGCGGGATTAAAGATATGAGGTCTATGGTGATAGGTGGAATGGGCTGAGAGGCTGAGGGGGCTGGATTAAAGAGCTGAGGTCTATGGTGATAGGTGGGATGGGCTGAGAGAGGCTGAGGGGGTGGGATTAAAGAGCTGAGGTCTATGGTGATAGGTGGGATGGGCTGAGAGAGGCTTAGGGGTGGGATTAACGAGCTGAGGTCTATGGTGATAGGTGGGATGGGCTGAGAGTGGCTGAGGGGCGGGATTAAAGAGTTTATGTTTGGTAATGAATTATTGTTTTGTGATTGCTGTATATAAAAGTCCCATCCATGCTGTATCACATCTGGCCGGGTTTGGGAGTCCCGTAGGGCGGTGAACAATTGGCCCAGCATCATCTGGGTTTGGCCGGGGTAGGCCGTCACTGTAAATAAGAATTTGTTCTTAACTGACTTGCCTAGTTAAATAAAGGTTAAATAAAAAATAAGCAATTATGTAAGTAAAACGTGTATGTAAAACGTCATGTAAAATGTATGTACTGTATGTGCAGCAGAAAAGCTGTAAAAATCAAACACGATATGTGTCATCCAAAGAGGGGGGTTGATGGTTAATAAAAAATAAATAAAGGCCCTTTCCTGTTTCAGCATGACAATACCCCTGTGCACAAAGTGAGGTCCATACAGAAATGGTATGTTGAGATCGGAGTGGAGGAACTCGACTGGCCTACACGAGCCCTGACCTCAACCCCATCGAACACCTTTAGAATTGATTGGAACGCCGACTGCGAGCCAGGCCTAATCGCCCAACATCAGTGCTTGAGCTCACTAATGCTCTCATTGCTGAATGGAAGCAAATCCCTGCAGCAATGTTCCAACATCTAGTGGAAAGCATGCACAGAAGAGGGGAGGCTGTTATAGCAGCAAAGGGGGGACTAACTGCAAATAATCAGCTTGCATCAAGAACATTTTGATTGAAAAGAGTTAAGAACAGAGGTTCTCTACCAGCTGTGAGTCAATCCCAGCAGTTGTTTACCTTTCACTACTTGCCAAAATGTGGAAGGATTAATCATATTATCAGCAGTAGATTAAAGGTAGTGATCTGCTTTCAGCTTTCAGGTCCTAGCCTCACCCTGATTCAGAAGGCAGTAGAGGTAGTGGTCTAATTCCAGGTCCTAGCTTCACCCCGATTCAGAAGGCAGTAGAGGTAGTGGTCTGATTTCAGGTCATAGTGACACCCTGATTCAGAAGGTAGTAGAGGTAGTGGTCTGATTTCAGGTCATAGTCCCACCCTGATTCAGAAGGTGTTTAAAAGCTATCCAATCATAGTCCACACAGCATTCAAGGGTTGTCTCTGCCCTTCATTCTGTATTGCATGAAAGGGGCATTTCTTTCTGATGTGTTTAGACCAGAAGCATTAAAACGATGTGGAGTGTTGGTTAAAATAAGATTAATCAAAGAGGATTTTAGAAGACACTTTTCATTCAACCTGGTTACATTGTTAACAACCTGAGTTGCTAACAACCTGAGTAAGATTCTAGATATTACATCAATTGTTGAGTTGGTCAGAGTTAGATGTCAACCAGACTAGGTTCAGGTCAGTTACAAACGAGAGTTTCTATTGGACAAATTCAGGTATGTTTATCCCCATTTCGTTCCATGTGCTTCCTTTTAATAAGAACTTTTTTGTCAACAGAATCGACGGAATGAATACACCCCTGATCACCCGCAAACACAGTTCACTGTCATAGCAGCCACATACAAATAGCATGATCCCAGAAAATAAAATCCAAGCCAAACCTTCATATTGTAACTGCTAAGTGCTACACACAGCCTACAACTTTGTCACCATATTAGCTAACATCGTAGTCAACATAGCTACTAGAACTAACGTGTTATTATTAAACCCGCTACGATCAAGCAGTACAGTATACAGCGGGCCCCAGTGGCAGTAAATGAATTAAACCAAAAGCTTACCTTGACTTGGAAGACTTCCAGTGTTGGAGAACCATAGCCAGCTAGGTAACATAGCATCCCTCTCTGTTTAAGCTGGATGTTTGAGTAGGCTAAACCAACTAGCTGCATTCGCTAGCTAAGTAAGTGAAAGTGAAAAAAAGACAACTAAATATAGCTATCTCTCAATCTGACTTGCTTCTCCTTCATTATTTTCTTTTTTATTTGTTCAAAACTGTTAAACTATTGTCTTTCTCTCTCTTTGAGTCAACTACTCACCACATTTTATGCACTGCAGTGCTAACTAGCTGTAGCTTATGCTTTTAGTACTAGATTCATCCTCTGATCCTTTGATTGGGTGGACAACATGTCAGTTCATACTGCATGAGCTCTTATAGGTTGGGTGACGTCATCCGGAAGTTGTTATTATTACTGTGTAAGTCTATGGACTGGGGTGAGAACCATTAGCCTCCTGGGTTTTGTATTGAAGTCAATGTACCCAGAGGAGGATGGAAGCTAGCTGTCCTCCGGCTACACCATGGTGCTACCCTACAGAGTGCTTCTGAGGCTACAGTAGACATTCAGTGCAAAACAGTGTGTTTTAATCAATTATTTGGTGACGTGAGTATATTTAGTATAGTTTATAGTACAGTCTGTGTCGCGTCGCTGAGGGGTCTGGTGACGTGTTGTGACGGGATTTTTCATCGCGGGGCCTAACAGTGGCCAGTCTTTCCTCCGTCACCTGGTAGTATGCAGGGTGACGGTGCGGAGGAGCTCACTAAACACATTAATTTGGAACTAGAAAGCATTTAATTTAGAAAAACAAATCAGCAAAGAGGCAGGTTAGTGAATGTTTTGCTTCAGTCAGTATGCTAGCATTAGTATTAACAAGCGTTTTTGTGCTTCTTCAGTTTGGTGCGAAACGTGTCATCAGGGGAGATTCTCTATGCGATGTGATAGGAGTTGTTTTGGTAGAGGTAGGTGTATAGACACGGCCCATTATAAATCAGCTAGGCTTTATAACATCATTCCTCCGAAGGTCTCGATTACAGCATAACGGGCATCATGTAAAGAGAATAAATAAATCAATAAGTACGCAGCAGCATCATCCATGCATGTAAAATAGGCACTAGATATTCCCTCACCTAGACAGACAGATTGCATCACTCTTAAGCCCTGGACAAAGATGGCCTGATTATAATCCTACTGATTACTATTCACTCCATTCCTCTACATTAATCATTCCCCATCCCCCCTCCATCCCTCCACCCCTCCCCTCTATCCCTCAGTCCCTCCCTCCATCCATCCATCCATCCATTGGTTGACAAGTCAGAGGACCAGCTATGGTTGACCCGTCTGATACAGAGGATCAGACCAAGGGGAAAGGCCCACAGATGGATGTCCCAATGGTGGCCTCTGAAGCCCAAAGACTAAAAGACCAGGCCTCTGCACCCACCAGACCAGACCAGACTTCTGTACCCACCAGACCAGGACTTTGTACCCACAAGACCAGGCCACAGCACCATCCAGACTACCAGACCAGGCCTCTGTACCCACCAGACTAACAGATGAGACCTCTGTACCCACCAGACTACCAGACCAGGCCTCTGTACCCACCAGACTACCAGACCAGGCCTCTGTATCCTCCAGACTAGCAGACCAGGCCTCTGTACCCACCAGACAACCAGACCAGGCCTCTGTACCCACCAGACTAACAGACCAGGCCTATGTACCCACCAGACTACCAGACCAGGCCTCTGTACCCACCAGACCAGGCCTCTGTACCCTCCAGACTACCAGACCAGGCCTCTGTACCCACCAGACTAGCAGACCAGGCCTCTGTACCCTCCAGACTACCAGACCAGGCCTCTGTACCCACCAGACTAGCAGACCAGGCCTCTGTACCCTCCAGACTACCAGACCAGGCCTCTGTACCCACCAGACCAGGCCTCTGTACCCTCCAGACTACCAGACCAGGCCTCTGTACCCACCAGACTAGCAGACCAGGCCTCTGTACCCTCCAGACTACCAGACCAGGCCTCTGTACCCACCAGACTAGCAGACCAGGCCTCTGTACCCTCCAGACTACCAGACCAGGCCTCTGTACCCACCAGACTAGCAGACCAGGCCTCTGTACCCTCCAGACTACCAGACCAGGCCTCTGTACCCTCCAGACTACCAGACCAGGCCTCTGTACCCTCCAGACTACCAGACCAGGCCTCTGTACCCACCAGGCTAGCAGACCAGGCCTCTGTACCCACCAGACTACCAGACCAGGCCTCTGCACCCACCAGACCACGCCTCTGTATCCACCAGACTACCAGACCATGCCTCTGTACCCACCAGACTACCAGACCAGGTCTCTGTACCCACCAGACTACCAGACCAGGCCTCTGTACCCACCAGACAACCAGACCAGGCCTCTGTACCCACAAGACGATCAGACCAGGCCTCTGTAACCACCAGACTACCAGACCAGGCCTCTGTACCCACCAGACTACCAGACCAGGCCTCTGTACCCACCAGACTAGCAGACCATGGTGAAGGGAAAGCAACAGAGGAGGGCGAGGGTGTGGGTGGCAGTGACGTAGAGACCACATCTATACACTTTGGGCTGGGGGAGAGGATGTCAGCCCCTCCGCCAGTTGGAACGGACTCCAGCCCTCCCAGTCCATTCACCCAGCCCCAGCTTCGTAGCCCTCCAGACAGGCAGCTTCAGCCTCCTCCAGTCCTACAGCCTTCCCCTCTACACACCCAGCTTCAGTCTCCTCCCCCTCCAGACACCCAGGTTCTGCCTCCTCTACTCCCCCTCCAGATATCCAGGTTCAGCCTCCGAGTCTTCCCCCTCCAGACAGTCCCCCTCCCCCTCCACATACCCACCTTCAGCCTCCTCCCCTCCAGACACCCAGGTTTAGCCTCCGAGCTCTCCCCATCCAGACAGTCTCCTCCCCCTCCCCCTCCACACACCCATCTTCAGCCTCCGAGCCCTCCAGACACCCAGGTTCAGCCTCCGAGCCCTCCCCCTCCAGACCCCCCTCCTTAGAGCCCTCTGGTCTGTCAGGAGACAGCAACCCCCACTCTAGACATCAGCCAGCCTCCGAGCCCAGCACATCCAGAACTCAAGCTAGCCTACCTGGTTAAATAAAGGTGAAATACATTTTAAAAAGCCTCCTAGCAGCGGCCCAGAGCCCAGAGAAAAATCCCCCAGGCTGCACCTGGACCTGTATAACTTTGACACCCCAGAGGGAAGTGGCTACGTCCTGACCAGCCTTCGATCCCTGGAGGCCTCGGCCCGCTGTGGGGTCAAACCTGTGGATCATATAAAAGTCTTTACCCTGGTCCTGGTCCTGGTCCTACTAAACGTCCTAAAACCTCCTCGTCCTCAGAGCTAACCAAGGCACCCCGTCCTGTCTCGGGTCCACCACCGGTAGTCAGAAAGTTTCCCAGCAGCACTAAAGCCTCCAACACTTCCCTAGATCAGCCTGCAAACCCTCTACCTTCCCCAGACCAGCCTCCAAACCCTCTTCCTTCCCCAGATCAGCCTCCAAACCCTCTTCCTACCCCAGATCAGCCTCCAAACCCTCTTCCTTCCCCAGATCAGCCTCCAAACCCTCTTCCTTCCCCAGATCAGCCTCCAAACCCTCTTCCTTCCCCAGATCAGCCTCCAAACCCTCTTTCTTCCCCAGATCAGCCTCCAAACCCTCTTCCTACCCCAGATCAGCCTCCAAACCCTCTTCCTTCCCCAGATCAGCCTCCAAACCCTCTTCCTTCCCCAGATCAGCCTCCAAACCCTCTTCCTTCCCCAGATTAGCCTCCAAACCCTCTTTCTTCCCCAGATCAGCCTCCAAGCCCTCTTCCTTCTCCAGATCAGCCTCCAAACTCTCTTCCTTCCCCAGATCAGCCTCCAAACCCTCTTCCTTCCCCAGAACAGCCTCCAAACCCTCTTCCTTCCCCAGATCAGCCTCCAAACCCTCATCCTTCCCCAGACCAGCTTCCAAACCCTCTTCCTTCCCCAGATCAGCCTCCAAACCCTCTTCCTTCCCCAGATCAGCCTCCAAACCCTCTTCCTTCCCCAGATCAGCCTCCAAACCATCTTCCTACCCCAGATCAGCCTCCAAACCCTCTTCCTTCCCAGATCAGCCTCCAAACCCTCTTCCTACCCCAGATCAGCCTCCAAACCCTCTTCCTTCCCCAGATCAGCCTCCAAACCCTCTTCCTTCCCCAGATCAGCCTCCAAACCCTCTTCCTTCCCCAGAACAATCGCCTCTATGAACTCCACCATGTCCAAAAGTTCCATGCAGAGCCCCGTCACCCGGACTACAGCAGCTCTCAATGGCTGGGGGTTTAGGAGGGCCCATCACTCTCCACATTGACCATCCTCCACCCCATCTGGAAGGCAGAGGAAATATCCTTAGAGTCCTTGCAGACTGGATACCATCTCCACCTCCACTACCATATCCACATAATTTCCCTCCCTCATGATGCCATCTATTTTTTCTGACCTCCAGGGGGCCCTGACCACTGACCTCCGTTGGCACTGACCTCCAGGGGGCCCAATTGATTGTGTTAGTAACTCTCACTCAGATATCATTAACATGGCATAAACCATGGCAAAATGTATAGAATTGCATGAAATTCATTTTTAAACTTTTTAAAATTTCTCTCCAACCCATGGCAAAATGAGTAAAATTGCATGGAATTTGTTTAAAAATTACACACCTTTTTTCTGCCCATTGGCAAAATGTGTAGAACTGTAGAAAGCTTGCTTTAAAACTGCAACATGTTGTCTATGTCCCCTAATGTGTTGACTTGCAGGAAATGTACTTTAAAACATCAAAAATATGCCCGCTTGGTGGGGCCGTCCCCCCCAACCAAATCTCGCTTAGGGCCCCAAAAAGGCTAGAGCCTGGCAGGCTTGGAAAGAGGGGGAGGGCATTTCATTTCAGCACACAGCAGAACGTGTGCTTCTCCCAACTGGCCTACAGCTGCAGATTTCTCTCATCTAGCTAGCGCCCCAAGAGGACCCCTATTCTCTATATAGTGCACTACTGTTGACCAGGGCCAATGGGACTCTGGTCAAAAGTAGTGCACTATGTGGGGAATAGGGTGCCATTTGGGACACATCCCGATAGCTAGCAGATTCCTAAAGGAGATTTATTGGAGACAAGGAAAGCTAATAGTGTAATAATCATATTGACATGTGTGGCTCTCTCTCTCAGCTCTCTCGCTCTCTCTCAGCTCCCTCTCAGCTCGCTCTCAGCTCGCTCTCAGCTCCTGTACTATTCAGTCGCAGGCTTTTTAACAGAACAGAAAACCTGCCAACCATTATCAACATTGTAAATACTGAGAGAAATCTGCCCAAAAGGTTTGTGAGCTGTTCCCTGCAGCATTAGGCCGGCCTGGCAGAGAGAACTGTGTTAGGCTTAATGCAATGAACGCAGATCTCTGTTTACATCCCAAATCAAACCCTATTTAGTGCATCACTTTTAATCAGGGCCCATAAGACTCTAATCAAAAGTAGTGTACTATGTAGGGAATAGGGTGTTCTTTAGCTAGCCGTAGGTGAGGTGAGGTGAAATGGAAGAATTACAAACGTGAGCTTTTTATCTGCCTGTGAGAAAAATATATTTAAAGGGAACATCATGTTATATTCGGTATTAAATGTCATAATGAGGTGTTGATGCGTTACAGATCCTGGCGAGGGTGGAAAGGGCGATGACTTCCTCCACCTGCCTACTGGCCCCACCACCACCTACAATGGCCTACAGAACACTACAGTTACCAAGAGAACTATGTCCTATAGAACACTACTGTTGCCAAGAGAACTATGTCCTACAGAACACTACTGTTACCAAGAGAACTATGTCCTACAGAACACTACTGTTGCCAAGAGAACTATGTCCTACAGAACACTACTGATGCCAAGAGAACTATGTCCTACAGAACACTACAGTTACCAAGAGAACTATGTCCTACAGAACACTACAGTTACCAAGAGAACTATGTCCTACAGAACACTACAGTTACCAAGAGAACTATGTCCTACAGAACACTACTGTTGCCAAGAGAACTATGTCCTACAGAACACTACTGATGCCAAGAGAACTATGTCCTACAGAACACTACAGTTACCAAGAGAACTATGTCCTACAGAACACTACTGTTGCCAAGAGAACTATGTCCTACAGAACACTACAGTTACCAAGAGAACTATGTCCTACAGAACACTACTGTTACCAAGAGAACTATGTCCTATAGAACACTACAGTTACCAAGAGAACTATGTCCTACAGAACACTACTGTTGCCAAGAGAACTATGTCCTACAGAACACTACAGTTACCAAGAGAACTATGTCCTACAGAACACTACTGTTACCAAGAGAACTATGTCCTACAGAACACTACTGTTACCAAGAGAACTATGTCCTACAGAACACTACAGTTACCAAGAGAACTATGTCCTACAGAACACTACAGTTACCAAGAGAACTATGTCCTACAGAACACTACAGTTACCAAGAGAACTATGTCCTACAGAACACTACAGTTACCAAGAGAACTATGTCCTACAGAACACTACTGTTACCAAGAGAACTATGTCCTACAGAACACTACTGTTACCAAGAGAACTATGTCCTACAGAACACTACAGTTACCAAGAGAACTATGTCCTACAGAACACTACAGTTACCAAGAGAACTATGTCCTACAGAACACTACAGTTACCAAGAGAACTATGTCCTACAGAACACTACTGTTACCAAGAGAACTATGTCCTACAGAACACTACTGTTACCAAGAGAACTATGTCCTACAGAACACTACTGTTACCAAGAGAACTATGTCCTACAGAACACTACAGTTACCAAGAGAACTATGTCCTACAGAACACTACAGTTACCAAGAGAACTATGTCCTACAGAACACTACAGTTACCAAGAGAACTATGTCCTACAGAACACTACTGTTACCAAGAGAACTATGTCCTACAGAACACTACAGTTACCAAGAGAACTATGTCCTACAGAACACTACAGTTACCAAGAGAACTATGTCCTACAGAACACTACAGTTACCAAGAGAACTATGTCCTACAGAACACTACAGTTACCAAGGTTAGGGTTATAGAGCTGTAGAGTATAGTACCAGACCAGAACAAGGCCTCGTTTAGGGTTAGGGTTATAGAGCTGTTGAGTATTGTACCAGACCAGAACAAGGCCTCGTTTAGGGTTATAGAGCTGTAGAGTATAGTACCAGACCAGAACAAGGCCTCATTTAGGGTTAGGGTTATAGAGCTGTAGAGTATTGTACCAGACCAGAACAAGGCCTCGTTTAGGGTTAGGGTTATAGAGCTGTAGAGTATTGTACCAGACCAGAACAAGGTCTCGTTTAGGGTTAGGGTTATAGAGCTGTAGAGTATAGTACCAGACCAGAACAAGGCCTCGTTTAGGGTTATAGAGCTGTAGACTATTATACAAGACCAGAACAAGGCCTCGTTTAGGGTTATAGAGCTGAAGAGTATTGTACCAGACCAGAACAAGGCCTCGTTTAGGGTTAGGGTTATAGAGCTGTAGAATATTATACAAGACCAGAACAAGGCCTCGTTTAGGGTTAGGGTAATAGAGCTGTAGAGTATTGTACCAGACCAGAACAAGGCCTCGTTTAGGGTTAGGGTTATAGAGCTGTAGAATATTATACAAGACCAGAACAAGGCCTCGTTTAGGGTTAGGGTTATAGAGCTGTAGAGTATTATACAAGACCAGAACAAGGACTTGTTTAGGGTTATAGAGCTGTAGAGTATTGTACCAGACCAGAACAAGGCCTCATTTAGGGTTATAGAGCTGTAGAGTATTATACAAGACCAGAACAAGGCCTTGTTTAGGGTTATAGAGCTGTAGAGTATTATACAAGACCAGAACAAGGCCTCATTTATGGTTAGGGTTATAGAGAGATGTAGAGTATTGTACCAGACCAGAACAAGGCCTCGTTTAGGGTTAGGGTTATAGAGCTGTAGAGTATTGTACCAGACCAGAACAAGGCCTCGTTTAGGGTTAGGGTTATAGAGCTGTAGAGTATAATACCAGACCAGAACAAGGCCTCGTTTAGGGTTATAGAGCTGTAGAATATTATACAAGACCAGAACAAGGCCTCGTTTAGGGTTATAGAGCTGTAGAGTATAGTACCAGACCAGAACAAGGCCTCATTTAGGGTTATAGAGCTGTAGAGTATAGTACCAGACCAGAACAAGGCCTCGTTTAGGGTTATAGAGCTGTAGACTATTATACAAGACCAGAACAAGGCCTCGTTTAGGGTTTTAGAGCTGTAGAGTATAGTACCACACCAGAACAAGGCCTCGTTTGGGGTTATAGAGCTGTAGAGTATTATACAAGACCAGAACAAGGCCTCGTTTAGGGTTAGGGTTATAGAGCTGTAGAGTATAGTACCAGACCAGAACAAGGCCTCGTTTAGGGTTATAGAGCTGTAGAGTATAGTACCACACCAGAACAAGGCCTCGTTTGGGGTTATAGAGCTGTAGAGTATTATACAAGACCAGAACAAGGCCTCGTTTAGGGGGTTAGGGTTATAGAGCTGTAGAGTATAGTACCAGACCAGAACAAGGCCTCGTTTAGGGTTAGGGTTATAGAGCTGTAGTGTATTGTACCAGACCAGAACAAGGCCTCGTTTAGGGTTAGGGTTATAGAGCTGTAGAGTATAGTACCAGACCAGAACAAGGCCTTGTTTAGGGTTAGGGTTATAGAGCTGTAGAGTATTATACAAGACCAGAACAAGGCCTTGTTTAGGGTTATAAAACTGTAGAGTATTGTACCAGACCAGAACAAGGCCTCATTTAGGGTTACAGAGCTGTAGAGTATTATACAAGACCAGAACAAGGCCTTGTTTAGGGTTATAGAGCTGTAGAGTATTATACAAGACCAGAACAAGGCCTTGTTTAGGGTTATAGAGCTGTAGAGTATTATACAAGACCAGAACAAGGCCTCATTTATGGTTAGGGTTATAGAGATGTAGAGTATTGTACCAGACCAGAACAAGGCCTCGTTTAGGGTTAGGGTTATAGAGCTGTAGAGTATTGTACCAGACCAGAACAAGGCCTCGTTTAGGGTTATGGTTATAGAGCTGTAGAGTATAGTACCAGACCAGAACAAGGCCTCGTTTAGGGTTATAGAGCTGTAGAGTATTATACAAGACCAGAACAAGGCCTTGTTTAGGGTTAGGGTTATAGAGCTGTAGAGTATTATACAAGACCAGAACAAGGCCTCGTTTAGGGTTATAGAGCTGTAGAGTATAGTACCAGACCAGAACAAGGCCTCGTTTAGGGTTAGGGTTATAGAGCTGTAGAGTATTATGCAAGACCAGAACAAGGCCTCGTTTAGGGTTATAGAGCTGTAGAGTATTGTACCAGACCAGAACAAGACCTTGTTTAGGGTTAGTGTTATAGAGCTGTAGAGTATTGTACCAGACCAGAACAAGGCCTCGTTTAGGGTTATAGAGATGTAAAGTATTGTACCAGACCAGAACAAGGCCTCGTTTAGGGTTATAGAGCTGTAGAATATTATACAAGACCAGAACAAGGCCTCGTTTAGGGTTATAGAGCTGTAGAGTATTGTACCAGACCAGAACAAGGCCTCGTTTAGGGTTAGGGTTATAGAGCTGTAGAGTATAGTACCAGATCAGAACAAGGCTTCGTTTAGGGTTAGGGTTATAGAGCTGTAGAGTATAGTACCAGACCAGAACAAGGCCTCGTTTAGGGTTAGGGTTATAGAGCTGTAGAGTATTATGCAAGACCAGAACAAGGTCTCGTTTAGGGTTATAGAGCTGTAGAGTATTGTACCAGACCAGAACAAGGCCTTGTTTAGGGTTAGTGTTATAGAGCTGTAGAGTATTGTACCAGACCAGAACAAGGCCTCGTTTAGGGTTATAGAGCTGTAAAGTATTGTACCAGACCAGAACAAGGCCTCGTTTAGGGTTATAGAGCTGTAGAATATTATACAAGACCAGAACAAGGCCTCGTTTAGGGTTATAGAGCTGTAGAGTATTGTACCAGACCAGAACAAGGCCTCGTTTAGGGTTAGTGTTATAGAGCTGTAGAATATTATACAAGACCAGAACAAGGCCTCGTTTAGGGTTAGGGTTATAGAGCTGTAGAGTATAGTACCAGACCAGAACAAGGCTTCGTTTAGGGTTAGGGTTATAGAGCTGTAGAGTATAGTACCAGACCAGAACAAGGCCTCGTTTAGGGTTAGGGTTATAGAGCTGTAGGGTATAGTACCAGACCAGAACAGGGCCTCGTTTAGGGTTAAGGTTATAGAGCTGTACAGTATTGTACCAGACCAGAACAAGGCCTCGTTTAGGGTTAGGGTTATAGAGCTGTAGAGTATTGTACCAGACCAGAACAAGGCCTCATTTAGGGTTAGGGTTATAGAGCTGTAGAGTATAGTACCAGACCAGAACAAGGCCTCGTTTAGGGTTAGGGTTATAGAGCTGTAGAGTATTATACAAGACCAGAACAAGGCCTCGTTTAGGGTTATAGAGCTGTAGAGTATAGTACCAGACCAGAACAAGGCCTCGTTTAGGGTTATATAGCTGTAGAGTATTATACAAGACCAGAACAAGGCCTCGTTTAGGGTTAGGGTTATAGAGCTGTAGAGTATAGTACCAGACCAGAACAAGGCCTCGTTTAGGGTTAGGGTTATAGAGCTGTAGAGTATTATACAAGACCAGAACAGGGCCTCGTTTAGGCTTATAGAGCTGTAGAGTATAGTACCAGACCAGAACAAGGCCTCGTTTAGGGTTAGGGTTATAGAGCTGTAGAGTATTATGCAAGACCAGAACAAGGCCTCGTTTAGGGTTATAGAGCTGTAGAGTATTGTACCAGACCAGAACAAGGCCTCATTAAGGGGTTATAGAGCTGTAGAGTATTATACAAGACCAGAACAAGGCCTTGTTTAGGGTTATAGAGCTGTAGAGTATTATACAAGACCAGAACAAGGCCTCATTTATGGTTAGGGTTATAGAGATGTAGAGTATTGTACCAGACCAGAACAAGGCCTCGTTTAGGGTTAGGGTTATAGAGCTGTAGAGTATTGTACCAGACCAGAACAAGGCCTCGTTTAGGGTTAGGGTTATAGAGCTGTAGAGTATAATACCAGACCAGAACAAGGCCTCGTTTAGGGTTATAGAGCTGTAGAATATTATACAAGACCAGAACAAGGCCTCGTTTAGGGTTATAGAGGCTGTAGAGCTGTATAGTACCAGACCAGAACAAGGCCTCATTTAGGGTTATAGAGCTGTAGAGTATAGTACCAGACCAGAACAAGGCCTCGTTTAGGGTTATAGAGCTGTAGACTATTATACAAGACCAGAACAAGGCCTCGTTTAGGGTTTTAGAGCTGTAGAGTATAGTACCAGACCAGAACAAGGCCTCATTTAGGGTTATAGAGCTGTAGAGTATAGTACCAGACCAGAACAGGGCCTCGTTTAGGGTTAGGGTTATAGAGCTGTAGAGTATTGTACCAGACCAGAACAAGGTCTCGTTTAGGGTTAGGGTTATAGAGCTGTAAAGTATAGTACCAGACCAGAACAAGGCCTCGTTTAGGGTTATAGAGCTGTAGAGTATAGTACCACACCAGAACAAGGCCTCGTTTGGGGTTATAGAGCTGTAGAGTATTATACAAGACCAGAACAAGGCCTCGTTTAGGGTTAGGGTTATAGAGCTGTAGAGTATAGTACCAGACCAGAACAAGGCCTCGTTTAGGGTTAGGGTTATAGAGCTGTAGTGTATTGTACCAGACCAGAACAAGGCCTCGTTTAGGGTTAGGGTTATAGAGCTGTAGAGTATAGTACCAGACCAGAACAAGGCCTTGTTTAGGGTTAGGGTTATAGAGCTGTAGAGTATTATACAAGACCAGAACAAGGCCTTGTTTAGGGTTATAAGTTATAACTGTAGAGTATTGTACCAGACCAGAACAAGGCCTCATTTAGGGGGTTACAGAGCTGTAGAGTATTATACAAGACCAGAACAAGGCCTTGTTTAGGGTTATAGAGCTGTAGAGTATTATACAAGACCAGAACAAGGCCTTGTTTAGGGTTATAGAGCTGTAGAGTATTATACAAGACCAGAACAAGGCCTCATTTATGGTTAGGGTTATAGAGATGTAGAGTATTGTACCAGACCAGAACAAGGCCTCGTTTAGGGTTAGGGTTATAGAGCTGTAGAGTATTGTACCAGACCAGAACAAGGCCTCGTTTAGGGTTATGGTTATAGAGCTGTAGAGTATAGTACCAGACCAGAACAAGGCCTCGTTTAGGGTTATAGAGCTGTAGAGTATTATACAAGACCAGAACAAGGCCTTGTTTAGGGTTAGGGGTTATAGAGCTGTAGCCTCATTTAGGGTATTATACAAGACCAGAACAAGGCCTCGTTTAGGGTTATAGAGCTGTAGAGTATAGTACCAGACCAGAACAAGGCCTCGTTTAGGGTTAGGGTTATAGAGCTGTAGAGTATTATACAAGACCAGAACAAGGCCTTGTTTAGGGTTAGGGTTATAGAGCTGTAGAGTATTGTACCAGACCAGAACAAGACCTTGTTTAGGGTTAGTGTTATAGAGCTGTAGAGTATTGTACCAGACCAGAACAAGGCCTCGTTTAGGGTTATAGAGATGTAAAGTATTGTACCAGACCAGAACAAGGCCTCGTTTTTAGGGTTATAGAGCTGTAGAATATTATACCAGACCAGAACAAGGCCTCGTTTAGGGTTATAGAGCTGTAGAGTATTGTACCAGACCAGAACAAGGCCTCGTTTAGGGTTAGGTTATAGAGCTGTAGAGTATTGTACCAGATCAGAACAAGGCCTCGTTTAGGGTTAGGGTTATAGAGCTGTAGAGTATAGTACCAGACCAGAACAAGGCCTCGTTTAGGGTTAGGGTTATAGAGCTGTAGAGTATTATACAAGACCAGAACAAGGCCTCGTTTAGGGTTATAGAGCTGTAGAGTATTGTACCAGACCAGAACAAGGCCTTGTTTAGGGTTAGTGTTATAGAGCTGTAGAGTATTGTACCAGACCAGAACAAGGCCTCGTTTAGGGTTATAGAGCTGTAAGTATTGTACCAGACCAGAACAAGGCCTCGTTTAGGGTTATATAGAGCTGTAGAAGTATTATACAAGACCAGAACAAGGCCTCGTTTAGGGTTATAGAGCTGTAGAGTATTGTACCAGACCAGAACAAGGCCTCGTTTAGGGTTAGTGTTATAGAGCTGTAGAATATTGTACCAGACCAGAACAAGGCCTCGTTTAGGGTTAGGGTTATAGAGCTGTAGAAGTATAGTACCAGACCAGAACAAGGCCTCGTTTAGGGTTAGGGTTATAGAGCTGTAGACCAGTATAGTACCAGACCAGAACAAGGCCTCGTTTAGGGTTAGGGTTATAGAGCTGTAGAGTATAGTACCAGACCAGAACAGGGCCTCGTTTAGGGTTAAGGTTATAGAAGAGTATTGTACCAGACCAGAACAAGGCCTCGTTTAGGGTTAGGGTTATAGAGCTGTACCAGAGAGTATTGTTAGGGTTATAGAGCAGACCAGAACAAGGCCTCGTTTAGGGTTAGGGTTATAGAGCTGTAGAGTATTGTACCAGACCAGAACAAGGCCTCATTATAGAGCTGGGGTACCAGACCAGAACAAGGCCTCGTTTAGGGTTATATATACAAGACCAGAACAAGGCCTGTTAGGGTTATAGAGCTGGTACCAGACCAGAACAAGTAGCTGTATACAAGACCAGAACAAGGCCTCGTTTAGGGTTATAGAGCTGTAGAGTATAGTACCAGACCAGAACAAGGCCTCGTTTAGGGTTATATAGCTGTAGAGTATTATACAAGACCAGAACAAGGCCTCGTTTAGGGTTAGGGTTATAGAGCTGTAGAGTATAGTACCAGACCAGAACAAGGCCTCGTTTAGGGTTAGGGTTATAGAGCTGTAGAGTATTATACAAGACCAGAACAGGGCCTCGTTTAGGCTTATAGAGCTGTAGAGTATAGTACCAGACCAGAACAAGGCCTCGTTTAGGGTTAGGGTTATAGAGCTGTAGAGTATTATGCAAGACCAGAACAAGGCCTCGTTTAGGGTTATAGAGCTGTAGAGTATTGTACCAGACCAGAACAAGGCCTCATTAAGGGGTTATAGAGCTGTAGAGTATTATACAAGACCAGAACATGGCCTTGTTTAGGGTTATAGAGCTGTAGAGTATTATACAAGACCAGAACACGGCCTTGTTTAGGGTTATAGAGCTGTAGAGTATTATACAAGACCAGAACAAGGCCTCATTTAGGGTTAGGGTTATAGAGCTGTAGAGTATTGTACCAGACCAGAACAAGGCCTCGTTTAGGGTTAGGGTTATAGAGCTGTAGAGTATTATGCAAGACCAGAACAAGGCCTCGTTTAGGGTTATAGAGCTGTAGAGTATTGTACCAGACCAGAACAAGGCCTCATTTAGGGTTATAGAGCTGTAGAGTATTATACAAGACCAGAACAAGGCCTTGTTTCGGGTTATAGAGCTGTAGAGTATTATACAAGACCAGAACAAGGCCTTGTTTAGGGTTATAGAGCTGTAGAGTATTATACAAGACCAGAACAAGGCCTCATTTAGGGTTAGGGTTATAGAGATGTAGAGTATTTTACCAGACCAGAACAAGGCCTCGTTTAGGGTTAGGGTTATAGAGCTGTAGAGTATTTTACCAGACCAGAACAAGGCCTCGTTTAGGGTTAGGGTTATAGAGCTGTAGAGTATAGTACCAGATCAGAACAAGGCCTCGTTTAGGGTTATAGAGCTGTAGAGTATTATACAAGGCCAGAACAAGGCCTCGTTTAGGGTTATAGAGCTGTAGAGTATAGTACCAGACCAGAACAAGGCCTTGTTTAGGGTTAGGGTTATAGAGCTGTAGAGTATTGTACCAGACCAGTACAAGGCCTCGTTTAGGTTTAGGGTTATAGAGCTGTAGAGTATAGTACCAGAACAAGGCCTCGTTTAGGGTCAGGGTTATAGAGTTGTAGAGTATAGTACCAGACCAGAACAGGGCCTCATTTAGGGTTAAGGTTATAGAGCTGTAGAGTATTGTACCAGACCAGAACAAGGCCTCGTTTAGGGTTAGGGTTATAGAGCTGTAGAGTATTGTACCAGGCCAGAACAAGGCCTCGTTTAGGGTTAGGGTTATAGAGCTGTAGAGTATAGTACCAGACCAGAACAAGGCCTCGTTTAGGGTTATAGAGCTGTAGAGTATAGTACCAGACCAGAACAAAGCCTCGTTTAGGGTTAAGGTTATAGAGCTGTAGATTATTGTACCAGACCAGAACAAGGCCTCGTTGAGGGTTATAGAGCTGTAGAGTATTGTACCAGATCAGAACAAGGCCTCGTTTAGGGTTATAGAGCTGTAGAGTATAGTACCAGACCAGAACAAGGCCTCCTTTAGGGTTAGGGTTATAGAGCTGTAGAGTATTGTACCAGACCAGAACAAGGCCTCGGTTAGGGTTATAGAGCTGTAGAGTATAGTACCAGACCAGAACAAGGCCTCGTTTAGGGTTAGGGTTATAGAGCTGTAGAGTATTATACAAGACCAGAACAAGGCCTCGTTTAGGGTTATAGAGCTGTAGAGTATAGTACCAGACCAGAACAAGGCCTCGTTTAGGGTTAGGGTTATAGAGCTGTAGAGTATTATACAAGACCAGAACAAGGCCTCGTTTAGGGTTATAGAGCTGTAGAGTATTGTACCAGACCAGAACAAGGCCTCGTTTAGGGTTAGTGTTATAGAGCTGTAGAATATTATACAAGACCAGAACAAGGCCTTGTTTAGGGTTAGGGTTATAGAGCTGTAGAGTATAGTACCAGACCAGAACAAGGCTTCGTTTAGGGTTAGGGTTATAGAGCTGTAGAGTATAGTACCAGACCAGAACAAGGCCTCGTTTAGGGTTAGGGTTATAGAGCTGTAGAGTATAGTACCAGACCAGAACAGGGCCTCGTTTAGGGTTAAGGTTATAGAGCTGTAGAGTATTGTACCAGACCAGAACAAGGCCTCGTTTAGGGTTAGGGTTATAGAGCTGTAGAGTATTGTACCAGACCAGAACAAGGCCTCATTTAAGGTTAGGGTTATAGAGCTGTAGAGTATAGTACCAGACCAGAACAAGGCCTCGTTTAGGGTTAGGGTTATAGAGCTGTAGAGTATTATACAAGACCAGAACAAGGCCTCGTTTAGGGTTATAGAGCTGTAGAGTATAGTACCAGACCAGAACAAGGCCTCGTTTAGGGTTATATAGCTGTAGAGTATTATACAAGACCAGAACAAGGCCTCGTTTAGGGTTAGGGTTATAGAGCTGTAGAGTATTGTACCAGACCAGAACAAGGCCTCGTTTAGGGTTTTAGGGTTTAGGGTTATAGAGCTGTAGAGTATTATACAAGACCAGAACAAGGCCTCGTTTAGGGTTAGGGTTATACCAGACCAGAACAAGGCCTGTAGAGCTGTAGAGTATTGTTACCAGACCAGAACAAGGCCTCATTAAGGGGTTATAGAGCTGTAGAGTATTATACAAGACCAGAACATGGCCTTGTTTAGGGTTATAGAGCTGTAGAGTATTACAAGACCAGAACAAGGCCTCGTTTAGGGTTATAGAGCTGTAGAGTATTGTACCAGACCAGAACAAGGCCTCGTTTAGGGTTAGGGTTATAGAGCTGTAGAGTATTATACAAGACCAGAACAAGGCCTCATTTAGGGTTAGGGTTATAGAGATGTAGAGTATTGTACCAGACCAGAACAAGGCCTCATTTAGGGTTAGGGTTATAGAGCTGTAGAGTATTATACAAGACCAGAACAAGGCCTCGTTTAGGGTTATAGAGCTGTAGAGTATTATACAAGACCAGAACAAGGCCTCATTTAGGGTTTAGAGCTGGTATTTAGGGTTATAGAGCTGTATTATACAAGACCAGAACAATGCCTTGTTTAGGGTTATAGAGCTGTAGAGTATTATACAAGACCAGAACAAGGCCTCATTTATGGTTAGGGTTATAGAGATGTAGAGTATTTTACCAGACCAGAACAAGGCCTCGTTTAGGGTTAGGGTTATAGAGCTGTAGAGTATTTTACCAGACCAGAACAAGGCCTCGTTTAGGGTTAGGGTTATAGAGCTGTAGAGTATAGTACCAGATCAGAACAAGGCCTCGTTTAGGGTTATAGAGCTGTAGAGTATTATACAAGGCCAGAACAAGGCCTCGTTTAGGGTTATAGAGCTGTAGAGTATAGTACCAGACCAGAACAAGGCCTTGTTTAGGGTTAGGGTTATAGAGCTGTAGAATATTGTACCAGACCAGTACAAGGCCTCGTTTAGGGTTAGGGTTATAGAGCTGTAGAGTATAGTACCAGAACAAGGCCTCGTTTAGGGTCAGGGTTATAGAGTTGTAGAGTATAGTACCAGACCAGAACAGGGCCTCATTTAGGGTTAAGGTTATAGAGCTGTAGAGTATTGTACCAGACCAGAACAAGGCCTCGTTTAGGGTTAGGGTTATAGAGCTGTAGAGTATTGTACCAGGCCAGAACAAGGCCTCGTTTAGGGTTAGGGTTATAGAGCTGTAGAGTATAGTACCAGACCAGAACAAGGCCTCGTTTAGGGTTATAGAGCTGTAGAGTATAGTACCAGACCAGAACAAAGCTTCGTTTAGGGTTAAGGTTATAGAGCTGTAGATTATTGTACCAGACCAGAACAAGGCCTCGTTTAGGGTTATAGAGCTGTAGAGTATTGTACCAGATCAGAACAAGGCCTCGTTTAGGGTTATAGAGCTGTAGAGTATAGTACCAGACCAGAACAAGGCCTCGTTTAGGGTTAGGGTTATAGAGCTGTAGAGTATTATACAAGACCAGAACAAGGCCTCGTTTAGGGTTAGGGTTATAGAGCTGTAGAGTATTATACAAGACCAGAACAAGGCCTCGTTTAGGGTTATAGAGCTGTAGAGTATAGTACCAGACCAGAACAAGGCCTCGTTTAGGGTTAGGGTTATAGAGCTGTAGAGTATAGTTCCAGACCAGAACAAGGCCCCGTTTAGGGTTATAGAGCTGTAGAGTATTATACAAGACCAGAACAAGGCCTCGTGTAGGGTTAGGGTTATAGAGCTGTAGAGTATTATACAAGACCAGAACAAGGCCTCGTTTAGGCTTATAGAGCTGTAGAGTATTATACAAGACCAGAACAAGGCCTCGTTTAGGGTTAGGGTTATAGAGCTGTAGAGTATTATACAAGACCAGAACAGGGCCTCGTTTAGGGTTATAGAGCTGTAGAGTATAGTACCAGACCATAACAAGGCCTCGTTTAGGGTTAGGGTTATAGAGCTGTAGAGTATAGTTCCAGACCAGAACAAGGCCCCGTTTAGGGTTATAGAGCTGTAGAGTATTATACAAGACCAGAACAAGGCCTCGTTTAGGGTTAGGATTATAGAGCTGTAGAGTATAGTACCAGACCAGAACAAGGTTTAACACAGCTTTAATAACAAGGCATTTTGTTTCATTACTACAACAATATTAAGTTTTGCTGCCCAAATACATGAGGACATCTTTTCCACAGGGCCACGTGTTGAGTAATATTGGTTAATCTTTTCCACAGGGCCACGTGTTGAGATATATCCGATCCTCGTTTGCTAAGTCAAACGACACCGCTGGTTCTGCTCACACTGCCCTACCCTGTGCTCTGACCTCTTTCTCCCCTCTCTCTCCAGATGAAATCTCGCGTCTTGTGACGGCCGGCCGCCCAACAACCTGCCCGCTTGACCCTATCCCCTCCCCTCTTCTCCAGACCATTTCCGGAGACCTTCTCCCTTACCTCACCTCGCTCATCAACTCATCCCTGACCGCTGGCTACGTCCCTTCCGTCTTCAAGAGAGCGAGAGTTGCACCCCTTCTGAAAAAACCTACACTCGATCCCTCCGATGTCAACAATTACAGACCAGTATCCCTTCTTTCTTTTCTCTCCAAAACTCTTGAACGTGCCGTCCTTGGCCAGCTCTCCCGCTATCTCTCTCTGAATGACCTTCTTGATCCAAATCAGTCAGGTTTCAAGACTAGTCATTCAACTGAGACTGCTCTCCTCTGTATCACGGAGGCGCTCCGCACTGCTAAAGCTAACTCTCTCTCCTCTGCTCTCATCCTTCTAGATCTATCGGCTGCCTTCGATACTGTGAACCATCAGTTCCTCCTCCCCACCCTCTCCGAGTTGGGCATCTCCGGCGCGGCCCACACTTGGATTGCGTCCTACCTGACAGGTCGCTCCTACCAGGTGGCGTGGCGAGAATCTGTCTCCTCACCACGCGCTCTCACCACTGGTGTCCCCCAGGGCTCTGTTCTAGGCCCTCTCCTATTCTCGCTATACACCAAGTCACTTGGCTCTGTCATAACCTCACATGGTCTCTCCTATCATTGCTATGCAGACGACACACAACTAATCTTCTCCTTTCCCCCTTCTGATGACCAGGTGGCGAATCGCATCTCTGCATGTCTGGCAGACATATCAGTGTGGATGACGGATCACCACCTCAAGCTGAACCTCGGCAAGACGGAGCTGCTCTTCCTCCCGGGGAAGGACTGCCCGTTCCATGATCTCGCCATCACGGTTGACAACTCCATTGTGTCCTCCTCCCAGAGCGCTAAGAACCTTGGTGTGATCCTGGACAACACCCTGTCGTTCTCAACCAACATCAAGGCGGTGGCCCGTTCCTGTAGGTTCATGCTCTACAACATCCGCAGAGTACGACCCTGCCTCACACAGGAAGCGGCGCAGGTCCTAATCCAGGCACTTGTCATCTCCCGTCTGGATTACTGCAACTCGCTGTTGGCTGGGCTCCCTGCCTGTGCCATTAAACCCCTTCAACTCATCCAGAACGCCGCAGCCCGTCTGATGTTCAACCTTCCCAAGTTCTCTCACGTCACCCCGCTCCTCCGTTCTCTCCACTGGCTTCCAGTTGAAGCTCGCATCCGCTACAAGACCATGGTGCTTGCCTACGGAGCTGTGAGGGGAACGGCACCTCAGTACCTCCAGGCTCTGATCAGGCCCTACACCCAAACAAGGGCACTGCGTTCATCCACCTCTGGCCTGCTCGCCTCCCTACCACTGAGGAAGTACAGCTCCCGCTCAGCCCAGTCAAAACTGTTCGCTGCTCTGGCCCCCCAATGCTGGAACAAACTCCCTCACGACGCCAGGACAGCAGAGTCAATCACCACCTTCCGGAGACACCTGAAACCCCACCTCTTTAAGGAATACCTAGGATAGGATAAGTATCCCCCCCCTTTAAGATTTAGATGCACTATTGTAAAGTGACTGTTCCACTGGATGTCATAAGGTGAATGCACCAATTTGTAAGTCGTTCTGGATAAGAGCGTCTGCTAAATGACTTAAATGTAAATGTAAATATATTGGTTAATCTTTTCCACAGGGCCACGTGTTGAGATATATTGTTTGTGTTGTCTTGCCAACTCCTATGGTCGTTACCTAGCCTGGTCCCAGATCTGTGTGTGCTGTCTTGCCAACTCTTATGGTCGTTACCTAGCCTGGTCCCAGATCTGTGTGTGCTGTCTTGCCAACTCCTATGGTCGTTACCTAGCCTGGTCCCAGATCTGTGTGTGTTGTCTTGCCAACTCCTATGGTCATTACCTAGCCTGGTCCCAGATCTGTGTGTGTTGTCTTGCCAACTCCTATGGTCATTACCTAGCCTGGTCCCAGATCTGTGTGTGTTGTCTTGCCAACTCCTATGGTCATTACCTAGCCTGGTCCCAGATCTGTGTGTGTTGTCTTGCCAACTCCTATGGTCGTTACCTAGCCTGGTCCCAGATCTGTGTGTGTTGTCTTGCCAACTCCTATGGTCATTACCTAGCCTGGTCCCAGATCTGTGTGTGTTGTCTTGCCAACTCCTATGGTCATTACCTAGCCTGGTCCCAGATCTGTGTGTGTTGTCTTGCCAACTCCTATGGTCATTACCTAGCCTGGTCCCAGATCTGTGTGTGTTGTCTTGCCAACTCCTATGGTCATTACCTAGCCTGGTCCCAGATCTGTGTGTGTTGTCTTGCCAACTCCTATGGTCATTACCTAGCCTGGTCCCAGATCTGTGTGTGTTGTCTTGCCAACTCCTATGGTCATTACCTAGCCTGGTCCCAGATCTGTGTGTGTTGTCTTGCCAACTCCTATGGTCATTACCTAGCCTGGTCCCAGATCTGTGTGTGTTGTCTTGCCAACTCCTATGGTCATTACCTAGCCTGGTCCCAGATCTGTGTGTGTTGTCTTGCCAACTCCTATGGTCATTACCTAGCCTGGTCCCAGATCTGTGTGTGTTGTCTTGCCAACTCCTATGGTCATTACCTAGCCTGGTCCCAGATCTGTGTGTGTTGTCTTGCCAACTCCTATGGTCATTACCTAGCCTGCTCCCAGATCTGTGTGTGTTGTCTTGCCAACTCCTATGGTCATTACCTAGCCTGGTCCCAGATCTGTGTGTGTTGTCTTGCCAACTCCTATGGTCATCAAACAGATCTGGGACCAGGCTAACCGGGTTTCAAATCAGATAAAAACATACATATCATATGGAGCAGTTTCATCAACCTGCAAATAAACTACAGTTTTTAAACGAACCATCTGTGTAAATACAATCAACACTCAAAGAAGTCACATTTTCTGACATTTTGTGTCGACTTGCAGTGTGTGTGTGTCGACCTGCAGTGTGTATATGTGGGTCAACTTGCAGTGTGTGTGTGGGTCAACTTGCAGTGTGTGTGTGTGTCGACTTGCAGTGTGTGTGTGTGTGTGTGTCGACCTGCAGTGTGTGTGTGTGTGTGTCGACCTGCAGTGTGTGTGTGTCGACTTGCTGTGTGTGTGTGTGTCGACTTGCAGTGTGTGTGTGTGTGTCGACCTGCAGTGTGTGTGTGTCGAATTGCATTGTGTGTGTGTCGACTTGCAGTGTGTGTGTGTGTCGACTTGCAGTGTGTGTGTGTCGACTTGCTGTGTGCGTGTGTGTGTGTCGACTTGCAGTGTGTGTGTGTGTGTCGACCTGCAGTGTGTGTGTCGACCTGCAGTGTGTGTGTGTGTGGACTTGCAGTGTGTGTGTGTGTCGACTTGCAGTGTGTGTGTGTGTGTGTCGACTTGCAGTGTGTGTGTGTGTGTGTCGACTTGCAGTGTGTGTGTGTGTGTGTGTGTGTGTGTGTGTGTGTGTGTGTGTGTGTGTGTGTGTGTGTGTGTGTGTGTGTGTGTGTGTGTGTGTGTGTGTGTGTGTGTGTGTGTGTGTGTGTGTGTGTGTGTGTGTGTGTGTGTGTGTGTGTGTGTGTGTGTGTGTGTCGACTTGCAGTGTGTGTGTGTGTCGACCTGCAGTGTGTGTGTGTGTGTGTCGACTTGCAGTGTGTGTGTGTGTGTCGACTTGCAGTGTGTGTGTGTGTCGACCTGCAGTGTGTGTGTGTGTGTGTCGACTTGCAGTGTGTGTGTCGACCATATGGTTGATTTACAATTGAATTCCTATTTTAAAGGGTACATCTTTGGTTTTACCCAGGGTCAGGTTTAACGCTTCTGCCTGTACTGTAAACCATCACATTGTCATAACGTGTTGGTTCAATAACTATATGCATTAGTTTTCCGACCGTCCTCCAAGCTGTAGGACAGTAAATAGAGCTGCTATATCTTTAACAATAAACATGAATTTTGTTTGAATAAAAATAGTTTGCATAAAAGTATTGTAATGCAGTTTGAACACAACCAGGCTGTTGAAGAGATGACATCATATTGAAGAGATGACATCATATTGAAGAGATGACATCATATTGAAGAGATGACATCATGTTGAAGAGATGACATCATGTTGAAGAGATGACATCATATTGAAGAGATGACATCATATTGAAGAGATGACATCATATTGAAGCGATGACATCCTAAAGATAATCCCGACCCAGCTACAACACTGTGGGAGCAGACGACAGGACTTGACACTATTACACTGAGGAATCAGTCTCTCTCTCTCTCACACACATACACACATTCCCTCCCGTAATCCATCCCTCCCCATCTCTGTCAGTCATCTTTCTTGGCGGAGGCCTCCTGGTCGTGGCGTGTGATGATCTTGTAGACGCTCTTCCTGAAGCAGCTGTCGGAGGTCAGTCGCCGGGCAGTCTCCCTCAGGTCCTCCATGCTGGAGCCGTCGCCACGGGCAACCACAAATGACTGGGAGTGTTTCACTGCAGAGGAAAAGACATGAGTGTGTGTGTGTATGTGTCACAGGAGGTTGTTGGCAACTTAATTTGGGAGGACGGGGTTGTGGTAATGGCTGGAGGGAAATTAGTGGAATGATATCAAACACATCAAACACGTGGTTTCCATGGTTTCCCTGTGTTTGGTGCCATTCCATTCGCTCCGGTCCAGACATTATTATGAGCCGTCCTCGACCTCAGCAGCCTCCATGCGTATGTGTGTACTCACACCAGTGGTGTTTGGAGGCCCGTCTCTGGATCCGACAGCTCTTAATGCGTCGTGCTGTAGCCTTGTGGAGATACACAGCATTCTTCATTATAGAAGGGAGCTTGGCCTCGATCTCTGCAGCACAGATACACTCCTCAAAGAACTCTGGGTGAAGAACACACACACACATATCCCATGTAGCTATACTGAACAAAAATTAAACAACACGTAAAAGGTTGGTCCCATGTTTCATGAAATAAAAGATCCCAGAAATGTTCAAGAGTTTGTGCACAAATATGTTTACATCAAATATGTCGTTGTTGGTGAACATCGCTGTTAGTGAACATTTCTCCAAGATAAGACACCTGATAGGTGTGGCATATCAAGAAGCTGATTAAACACATTTTGGGCTGGGGACAAAAAAAAGGCCACTCTAAAATGTGCAGTTTTGTCACACAACACAATGCCACAGACGTCTCAAGTTTTGGTGCAGCAAGCAATTGGCATTTCTCTACCATAAGCCGCCTCCAAACGTTACTTTAGACAATTTAGCAGTACATCCAACCGGCTTCAAAACTGTAGACCTCATATAACCACGCCAGCCCAGGGCCTCCACATACAGCTTCTTCACCTGCGGGATCGTCTGAGACCAGCCACCGGGACAGCTGATGAAACTGAGGGTTTGTACAACCAAAGAATTGTCTCAGGGAAGCTCATCTGCGTGTTCGTCGTCCTCACCAGGGTTTTGACCTGACTGCAGTTCGGAGTCGTAACCGACTTCGATGGCCACTGGCATGCTGGGAAGTGTGTTCTTCACGGATGAATCCCGGTTTCAACTTTATTGAGCAGATGTCAGACAGCTTATATGGCGTTGTGTGAGTTAGCTGTTTGCTGATGTCAACGTTGTGAACAGTGCGCCCCATGGTGGCGGTGGTGTTATGGTATGGGGCAAAGCTACGGACAATGAACAGAATTGCATTTTATCGATGTCAATTTGAATGCACAGATATACCGTGACTAGATCCTGAGGCCCATTGTAATGCCATTCATCCACCACCATCACCTCATGTTTCAGCATGATAATGCACCGCCCCATGTCACAAGGAACTGTACACAATCCCTGTAAGCTGAAAATGTCCCAGTTCTTCCCTGGCCTGCATACTCACCAGACATGTCACCCATTGAGCATGTTTGGGATGCTCTGGATCGACATGTACGACAGCGTGTTCCTGTTCCTGCCAATATCCAGCAACTTCGCACAGCCATTGAAGAGGAGTGGGACAACATTAAACAGGCCACAATCAACAGCCTGATCCACTCTATGTGAAGGAGATGCGTTGCAAAGGCATGAGGCAAGTGGTGATCACACCAGATACTGACTGGCTTTCTGATCCAGGTACCTGTGACCAACAGTGTCACGCCCTGATCTGTTTCACCTGTCTCTGTGCATATCTCCACCCCCCCACCAGGTGTCTCCCTCCATTATACCCTGTGTATTTATACCTTAGTTCTGTGTTTGTCTGTTGCCAGATCGTCCCGTCAAGTCCTACCAGCGTGTCCCCGTGTTTCCTGTGATCTAGTTTTTGTTTTTCCCCGTCTTCCCAGTTCTGACATTTCGGCCTGTCCTTAACCTGATTCTGCCTGGTGTCCTGACTCTGATTTGGATTACGACTCTTTGCCTAAAGTCCTGTACCTGCCCGACTCTGATTTCTGCGGTCCTGTACCTGCCTGACTCTGATTTCTGCGGTCCTGTACCTGCCTAACTCTGATTTCTGCGGTCCTGTACCTGCCTGACTCTGATTTCTGCTGTCCTGTACTATAAAAAAACAGACTCGTACTATCCACCTCCTGTATTTCAATCTGGGTCTTAGCCTGAGTTGCGATAACAGACGTATATCTGCATTCCCCATCATGTGAGATCCATAGATTAGGGCCGAATGAATTCATTTCAATTTGACTGATTTACTGTAAACTCAGTAACAATATTTTAAATTGTTGCGTTTACATTTTTGTTCAGTGTAGTTATGTTCCTCGCAGCACTCAGTAGTTGCTAGGACACTAAATATGACAGAAATAACTTGTTCTACCCAGGAGGAAGCAGGAAAACTACACACATTATGAATTATCCTGGGTTAACTGAACCCTTTATGAATTATTCTGGGTTAACTGAACCCTTTATGAATTATTCTGGGTTAACTGAACCCTTTATGAATTATCCTGGGTTAACTGAACCCTTTATGAATTATCCTGGGTTAACTGAACCAGTGGGTAGAAGTGTTTATGGCTGTGTGTTTATCTATGACTCATGAAGAATGTGTGTGTGTGTGTGTGTGTGTGTGTGTGCGCGCAGTAAGTGTAACTCACTCCTGAGGTTGTTGACGTCTCCCTTCATCTTGTCATCCTTCTCTTTGGAGCGTTCCAGAGAGCTCAGACCTTTCTCCAGGTTCCGTAGAGCCTCCTCAGCCTGCTTCAGCCTCCGCTCCAGCTCCATACGAGACTCAATCTCCACCTGGGACACAACAGGAGGTCAGGGCCCGTATTCACAAAGCATCTCAGAGTAGGAGGCCTGATCTAGGATCTGCCTTTTGGATAATTATGTCTTCTGTGACTAGGGGGCAGTATTTTAATTTTTGGAAAAATAACGTTCCAGTAGTAAACGGGATATTTTGTCAGGACAAGGTGCTAGAATATGCATATAATTGACAGCTTAGGATAGAAAACACTCTAAAGTTTACAAAACTGTAAAAATATTGTCTGTGAGTATAACAGAACTGATATTGCAGGTGAAAGCCTGAGAAAAATCCAATCCGGAAGTGCCTCATATTTTGAAAGCGCTGCGTTCCAATGCGTCCCTATTGAGCAGTGAATGGGCTATCAACCAGATTACTTTTTCTCCGTAGGTGTCTACAAGGTGTCTACAGCATTGTTACGTAGTTTTACACATTTATGTTGAAGAATAACCGTAAGTGGCTACATTGTGCAACTGGTCACCTGATGGCTCCCAGAGTGATTCTCAAGTAAAATACAGAGGTAGCCATTATTCCAATTGGTCCTACTGAAAAACCGGTGGATATATTATCGAATAGATATTTAAAAAACACCTTGAGGATTGATTATAAACAACGTTTGCCATGTTTCTGTAGGGTTAGGGTTTTGCGACTGCAATTTCCGGCCGATTTCTCAGCCAAACGTGAAGAACAAACGGAGCTATTTTGCCTACAAAAATAATATTTTTGGAAAAAGGAACATTTGCTATCTAACTGGGAGTCTCGTGAGTGAAAACATCCGAAGCTCATCAAAGGTAAACGATTTAATTTGATTGCTTTTCTGATTTCCGTGACCAAGTTACCTGCTGCTAGCTGGACAAAATGCTATGCTAGGCTATCGACAAACTTACACAAATGCTTGTCTAGCTTTGGCTGTAAAGCATATTTTGAAAATCTGAGATGACAGGGTGATTAACAAAAGGCTAAGCTGTGTCCCAATATATTTCACTTGTGATTTTCATGAATAGGAATATTTTCTAGGAATATTTATGTCCGTTGCGTTATGCTAATTAGTGTCAGTCGATGATTACGCTCCCTCATGCGGGATAAGGGAGTCACTATTAATTAACAATGAAAAAATAAAATCTCTTCATGAATAGGATCTTAAAAGTTTAATACATATATTGACGTCATTTTTTTGTGGTCTACGGGAGGAACGAGAGAAGAGCTGTAAAATCGAATTAGCATAATTTAAACATCCCAATAAAAATCTGTCAGTTTAAGCTATCTGATTTTTTTTTAAAGAATCTAGCAAAATTAAATTGGATGTGTTACAATCCACCGACGTGGCACGAGGGCAGGGGGCACAGGATGGGCCACAGAGCTGTGCACAGAAGACGGACCTATTTTGGTTTAAGTGCATTTTCTTTAAATGTATATTGCCTATCAATGTGTACTGCATACTGTGTAATAAAATCAATAACTATATAAAGGTGTGCTGAAAATGTCAATGTGTTTTTGCAGAGCGTACAACCATGCTAACAACCATCCGTGGAGATCAGTGGACGTGAATGTGTTTTTGCAGAGCGTACAACCATGCAGACAACCATCCGTGGAGATCAGTGGACGTGAATGTGTTTTTGCAGAGCGTACAACCATGCAGACAACCATCCGTGGAGATCAGTGGACAAAGAGCTGGACAAAGAGCTGGACAATGGACCCGTGCCAAAAAAATGCATGTTTGCCAAGAAAGCGGTTCGTTTTGCTAGATTCTTCAAATGTGCACGCAGCATTTGTGTGAAATCCTCTGAATTCAAAAGTTGCAAGTTCAAATCCAGCGATAGAAAGTTGTTTTTGAGATTTTAGTTTTTAGCCTATCCAAAACATTAACCCTTACCTTAACCATTCAGAGTTAAACTTAACCTTAAACACTTTGAAATGTTACACTGAACGTGGATGAGCGTCTAATTCTGACATGAGACTGTGAGAGCTAGTTGCGTATGTAACGGATGTGAAACGGCTAGCTTAGTTAGCGGTGGTGCGCGCTAAATAGCGTGTCAATCGATGACGTCACTTGCTCTGAGACCTTGAAGTAGTGGTTCCCCTTGCTCTACAATGCTTCGTGGGTGACTGGTTCGCGCCCAGGTCGGGCGAGGGGACGGATTAAAGTTATACTGTTACACTTAGTTTAACCAGGTCTAAAATTCTGACCCATCTTAAATTTGGAAACTACTTGAGCGTCATTAACCATTTGTTTACACTTTGTTCAGTTACCTCATTGGCTAGCTAGCTAACAACCTGGTAACTTGACCAGTATATCCAAACATTAGTCATGTTACCTCATTGGCTAGCGAGCTAACAACCTGGTAACTTGACCGGTAATGTAAACTCACCCCATTCCATACCAATGTGCGCAACCGCAACATTCAAACGAGGCAACAAAGAAAACGAATGGGACTGTGGCGACTGTGTTGACTTCAAAATCGGGGGTGTGAACTAGGTTTCTATTCAAGCGTTGATCGACATAGTAATGGCTCTATAGTTTTGGAGAAAAGTTGAAAAAAACAGACCCTGCGTTACATCGTGACGTGTCATGTCGTAACGTACAGCACGCATAAAGCAACTATTTCTGTCTTACAATCTCTCTCCACCAGGTGTAGCACTTCTTTCATCTTTTAAAAACAAGAAATGAACAGTGATGGGGGTCAGGGGGGATACCTACTCATATTTTGAGTCATCATTGCATGCGATCATCATTCTCTAAGCCGCTGTTACCTTCTAAGATCACTTTTTTTCGCCCTAAACCCGATTCAAATATAAACTCTTTATAGTGTTTTATTGACATTTTAGAGCGATAAGGTGCTAAATTGGACAGATTGAGTGAAAAGAAAGCCCTTTTCCCACACAACATCTCTCCTTCTCACTATCACGCATTAGTTTCGCATCCCCACCCGCCATTTTTAAAGACCCGACGGGGCGCATTGCCTGCTTGAATTGTGCAGAAACGGGCAGCGTTTAGGTCATGTAATTGATTCTGTTGGAAAGGGGAAAAATTGTGCTTTACAATAGTATTGACATTACAGTTGATCTGGAAGTACTACGTTTTTGGGCGCTAAAATAAGGTAAATTGTACGGACCAAGGCGATGTACAGAAGTGAGTGAGTGAGTTTACGTTATATCAAACATCTGATGACACAGAAAGGAAAATAGATATCTTCTTCAGGAGATCAATGATCACAGCAATGTGATCATTGCATGTTGTCATCACAAACCTGACGTTTTTAAAGAGACAGTGTACAATTTTCAATATAATGAATCCCAATAGCAAAATAGTGCTTTTACACAGAAACATAATATTCTACAAATTACTTTAACTTATTCCTATCAAACATTTATATTTTATAATAAACTTATGTATTTACAGTGTTACATATTAGTTTCTAGGGCACAACATGTACTTCAAAAGTAGCTAGAATTCATATAGATCAAATATTTCCGGAGTGTACAAAACATGCTCTTTCCATGACATTGACTGACCAGGTGAAAGCTACGATCCCTTATTGATTTCAACTAAATCCACTTCAATCAGTGTAGATGAAGGGGAGGAGACAGGTTAAATCCACTTCAATCAGTGTAGATGAAGCGGAGGAGACGGGTTAAAGAAGGATTTATAAGCTTTGAGACAATCGAGACATGAATTGTGTATGTGTGTTGTTCAGAGGGCGAATGGTTAGTCAACTAACATTCCAGTACAACATGTGTGCCCAAAGACCCACTAAACAATGCACAACTCGTCGTACCTTGACACAAATGGTCTATGGCAGCCGATGATGTTACAGGGTTCCACTTCACAAGTTCCACTTGTGTTTTCATGGCACATATTGGGCCCCTTGATAAAAAGTGGACCAACGTTTGAATGGATATCGAACCATCATAGCCAATCAGGTTCATCCCTTCATGGCAGCAGTGTATCCATCTGAGATGGATTTTTTTCAGCAGGATAAATGTTTTTCAGCAGGATCGTCCAGGAATGGTTCCACGAACATGACAGTGAATTCAGTTTACTGCAGTGGCCTGTCCAGACACCAGATCTCAATCCAATTGAACATCGGCGGAATGAGATGGAACGAGCTATTCGGAGTAGAGATCCACTACCAGCCAACTTGACACAACTGTGGGAAGCGTGTGTGTCAACATGGGCCAGTATCCTTGTGGAACGCATTCAAAACTTCGTAGAGTCCATGCCCAAATGAATTGAGGCTGTTCTGAGGGCGAAAGGGGGTGCAACTCAATATTAGGAAGGTGTCCTAAGGTTTTGTACACTCAGTTTTGGCTGTACGTACGTCAAAAAATTCTAACAATCTTATTTTCTGATGCTCCTAAATTTCATGCCGTACTCCGAACCTTTGGGAGCACCAGTGGTAATTGAGTGAGCTTTTTTATTTATTTAGAGCCCTGTGAATGCCAGAATTACTGCAGCTGTAGTCAATGTAGATAGTCAGTGTAGCTTTTGTTGAACTATCTAGTAGTCTTATGGCTTGGGGGAAGAAGCTGTTCGGGGTCCTGTTGGTCCCAGACTTGTTGCATCGGTACAGCTTGCCGTGTAGTAGCAGAGAGAACAGCCTGTGACTTGGGTGGCTGGAGTCCTTAACAATTTTTTAGAGTGTTCCTCTGAACCCGCCTGGTATATTGGTCCTGGATGGCAGGCAGCCTGGCCTCAGTGTTGTACTGGGCCATACACACCACCCTCTGTAGCACCTTACGGTCAGATGCAGATCAGTTGCCATACCAGGTGGTGATGCTCTCGATGGTGCAGCTGTAGGGCTCCTTGAGGATCTGGGGACCCATGCCAAATATTTTCAGTCTCTCGAGGGGGAAAAATGTGTTGTCGTGCCCTCTTCACAACAGTCTTGGTGTGTTTGGACCATTTGTTGGTGATGTGGACACCAAGGAACCTGAAACTCTCGACAAGCTCCATGACAGCCCCGTCTATGTGAATGGGGACCTGTTCAGCCCTCCTTTTCCTGTAGTCTACGATCATCTCCTTTGTCTTTCTCACATTGAGGAGAGGTTGTTGTCCTGGCACCACACTGCCGGGTCCCTGACCTCCTCCCTATAGGCTGTCTCATCGTTGTCGGTAATCAGGCCTACCACTGTTGTGTCTTCAGCAAACTTAATGATGGTGTTGGAGTCATGCTTGGCCACATAGTCATGGGTGAACAGGGAGTACAGGAGGGGACTAAGCACGCACCCCTGAGGGGTCCCGGTGTTGAGGGTCAGCGTGGCAGATGTGTTGTTACCTACCCTTACTATATAGCAAGAACTCTCTTGGTCTACAGCTTATCATGAGGTACTCTACCTCAGGTGAGCTTTATCACAAGACTTATTTAATATTAGACATAGCACACCAGCTGTTTTTGACAAATGGACACACCCCCTCCCACCCCTCGTCTTACCAGACGTAGCTGCTCTGTCCTGCTGATGCACAGAAAACCCAGCCAGCTCTATTTTATCTGTGTCGTCGTTCACCCACGACTCGGTGAAACATAATATATTACAGTTTTTAACGTCCCGTTGGTAGGATAGTCTTGACCATAGATCATCCAGTTTATTCTCCAGTGATTTGCTAATAGAACTGATGGTAGTGGTGATTTAATCACTCATCTACATCCAGATGCTCTTTCCGGTCATAAGAGATGGTAGCAGCAGCTTTATGTACAAAGTAAGTTACAAACAAAAAAGTAGTGCACTATATAGGGAATAGGGTGCCATAGCTCTGGCCAAAGGTAGTGCACTATATAGGGAATAGGGTGCCATAGCTCTGGCCAAAAGTAGTGCACTATATGGGAGAGTCTCATTGATTGTGTCGGAGTGTTTCTATCGACAGAAATCCCTCAATAGAGAACTGTGATCAATCAAGAAAACCTACTCCTGGCTCGTTTATTCCATCTTTCCTCTTTAGAGTAACACCAAATTACTTGGTCTGCTCACAATAGGGAATAGGATGCCTTGGGGCTCTAGCCAAGATGTGTATGCTAGTGTGTGAGGCTCAGGTCAAAAGTAGTGTACATTGTAGGGCAGGGCTCTCCAACCCTGTTCCTGTACCCTATTGCAGATTATCACTCCAACCCCGGCCATCCCATGGCTGCACAGTGAAATTACCTGTCCTGATTTGTCATAGACGCTTGCTTAAAATCTTTAATGAGTAAACCTTCCTTCATGTACTGGACTCTGTAAAATGGTATATAATCAGCTTGATCCCCTCTGTCGAAGACGCTTGGACCTTCTTTTTAAAAATATTTTCAGTGGTATTGTTAACGAACACGCCTCTATGGTAATCGCTCCTCTTTCACCCCAGCTGCCAAACTAACCCGGATTCAGATGACCATCCTACCCACGCTAGATTACGGAGACATAATTTATAGATGGGCAGGTAAGGGTGCTCTCAAGCGGCTAGATGTTCTTTACCATTTGGGCCATCAGATTTGCCACCAATGCTCCTTATAGGACACATCACTGCACTCTATACTCCTCTGTAAACTGGTCATCTCTGTATACCCGTCGCAAGACACACTGGTTGATGCTTATTTATAAAACCCTCTTAGGCCTCACTCCCCCCTATCTGAGATATCTAAAGCAGCCCTCAGATATATCTACTGAAAGCCCTCATCCTGCACATACAACACCCGTTCTGCCAGTCACATTCTGTTAAACATCCCCAAAGCACACACATCCCTGGGTTGCTCCTCTTTTCAGTTCGCTAAAGCTAGCGACTGGAACGAGCTGCAACAAACACTCAAACTGGACAGTTTTATCTCAATCTCTCATTTAAAAACTTAGTCATGGACACTCTTACTGACAGTTGTGGCTGCTTTGTGTGATGTATTATTGTCTCTACATTCACGTGTGTGCTGTTGACTGTGCCAAATAATGTTTCAACTATGTGTTGCCAATAACGTTTGTACCATGTTGTTGATATGTTGTTTTGCTACTATGCTGTGTTGTCATGTGTTGTCATCTTAGGTCTCTTTATGTAGTGTTGTCTCTCTTGTTGTGATGTGTTTGTCCTACATTTATATTGTATTAATTTTAAATCACCCTGTCATCTCAGATTTTCAAAATATGGTTTACAGCCAAAGCTAGACAAGCATTTGTGTAAGTTTATCGATAGCCTAGCATAGCAAATCAGAAAAGCAATCAAATTAAATAGTTTACCTTTGATGAGCTTCGGATGTTTTCACTCACGAGACTCCCAGTTAGATAGCAAATGTTCCTTTTTTCCAAAAATATAATTTTTGTAGGCGAAATAGCTCCGTTTGTTCTTCACGTTTGGCTGAGAAATCGGCCGGAAATTGCAGTCACGAAAATGGCGAAAAATATTCCAAATTAGCTCCATAATATCGACAGAAACATGGCAAACATTGTTTATAATCAATCCTCAATGTGTTTTTCAAATATTTATTCGATAATATATCCATCGGGACAATTAATTTTTCAGTAGGACCAATTGGAGTAATGGCTACCTCTGTATTTTACGCAAGAATCTCTCTGGGGGCATCAGGTGACCACTTACGCAATGTAGCCGCTTACGGCTATTCTTCAACATAAATGCCTAAAACTATGTCACAATGCTGTAGACACCTTGGGGAATACGTAGAAAGCGTAAGCTGGTTGATAGCACATTCACAGCTCAATAGGGACTCATTGGAACGCAGTGCTTTCAAAATATGGGGCACTTCCGGATTGGATTTTTCTCAGGCTTTCGCCTGCAACATCAGTTCTGTTATACTCACAGACAATATCTTTACAGTTTTGGAAACGTTAGAGTAGCTCTGGTTAAAAGTAGTGCACTATGTAGGGAATAGGGTGCCATTGGAGAGGCAGTGTGGTGTACCTTGAGTTCCACCTCAGTTTGCTTCTTGTCCACAGTGAGCTGTGTGAGGGACTGCTGTAAAGTCCTGGACTGACAGGAGTAGAACTCTCTTTCCTGTTGCAGAACTGTGGCACGCTGCTCATTCTCCGTTTGCCTGCAGGGGGAGCCAGAGAACACAGACAGTCATGTTAAACTGTGTCACGCTGCTCATTCTCCGTTAGCCTGCAGGGGGAGCCAGAGAACACACAGTCCTGTGCACCCTCGACTTGCACGCACACACATAGTCTGTCAGAGGTACAAAACACACACACACAGTAACATACAGCTAGAGCGCGCACACACACATTGCCAGACACACAGTTGGAGGAAAGGTACTGTGCATACTAGCACAATCCTGCAGTCCAATCCCCATCCACAGCAGGTCAATACTAGGCTAAGTGTTTAAAAGCCTTCCGCCCTGGGCATTTATATCGCTTACCTCTTACCCAACCTCTTACCTAATGAAGGAAGTTGATAGGATAATGTATCACAAGGGGATGTTAACCTCTTCAACCTATGGGGGCGCTATGTCATTATTGGATAAAAAAACGTGCCCGTTTTAAGAGCAATATTTTGTCACGAAAAGATGCTCGACTATGCATATAATTGCCAGCTTTGGAAAGAAAACACTCTGACGTTTTCAAAACTGCAAAGATATTATCTGTGAGTGCCCCAGAACTGATCTTACAGGCGAAACCAAGATGAAACTTCAAACAGGAAATGAGCAGGATTTTTGACGCTCTGTTCTACTATCGTCTCCTTATATGGCTGTGAATATGCTGTGAACGATCTTATGTGCTCTGCCGTTCGTCCAAGATGTCTGCAGCATTGTGACGTGTTTGTAGGCATATCATTGGAAGATTGACCATAAGAAACTACAATTGCCAAGTGTCCCGCACGGTGTCTGCGTGGAAATTGGTGCGCAAAAGTCACCTACCAGTATTTTATTAGAGACTACATTTACCTGGTGTCCCGCCCGGTGTCCTGTGTCGAAATTATTGCGTAATCTGTAGGTCCATGCGCGTTCCATTTCTTCAGAAGAGAAAGTCAACTGCCACGAAGGATTTATCGTCGATAGATATGTGAAAAACACCTTGAGGATTGATTCTAAACATCGGCGTGCCATGTTTCTGTCGATATTATGGAGTTAATTTCCCAGTTTTAATGACTTTATTTTTTTTATTTTTTCTTATCCAAACGTGATGAACAAAACGGAGCGATTAGTCAACACAAATAATATTTCTTGTAAAAACGGAACATTTGCTATCTAACTGAGAGTCTCCTCATTGAAAACATCTGAAGTTCTTCAAAGGTAAATTATTTTATTTGAATCCTTTTCTGGTTTTTGTGAAAATGTTGCATGCTGAAAGACAGTCATAATCCTATGCTAGGCTATCAATACTGTTACACAAATGCTTGTTTAGCTATGGTTCAAAAGCATATTTTGAAAATCTGAGATGACAGTGTTGTTAACAAAAGGCTAAGCTTGAGAGCAAATAGATTAACCTGTTAGTCCTATAGGGGCAGTATTTCATTTTTGGATAAAAACACGTGCCCGTTTTAAGCGCAATATTTTGTCACGAAAAGATGCTCGACTATGCTTGGAATTGATAGCTTTGGAAAGAAGACACTCTGACGTTTCCAGAACTGCAAAGATTTTCACTGTGAGTGCCTTATAACAAAAGCTTCAGGCAAAACCAAGATGTTTGAGCGACCAGGAAATCAACAGGATTTCTGAAGGTACGTTTTCCATGATCGCCTTATATGGCTGTGAATGTGACAGGAATGAACGGACACTTTCTAGCGTTTCCCCAAGGTGTCTGCAGCATTGTGACGTATTTGTAGGCATATCATTGGAAGATTGACCATAAGAAACTACAATTGCCAAGTGTCCCGCACGGTGTCTGCGTGGAAATTGGTGCGCAAAAGTCACCTACCAGTATTTTATTATTATTATTTTTCCATCCGAATCTGAGAACAATGCAGGCTTCCAGGAACAGCATTTCAATGAAGAGATATATGACAAAACACCTTGAGGATTGATTCAAACAACGTTTTCCATGTTTCAGTCGATATTATGGAGTTAATTCGGAAAAAAGTTTGACGTGTAGGTGACTGAATTTTCGGTTAGTTTCGGTAGCCAAATGCATAGTAACAAAACGGAACTATGTGTCCTACACAAGAATCTTTCAGGAAAAACTGGACATCTGCTATGTAACTGAGAGTCTCCTCATTGAAACATCTGAAGTTCTTCAAAGGTAAATTATTTTATTTGATCCCTTTGCTGGTTTTTGTGAATATGTTGCGTGCTAAATGCTAACGCTAAATGCTAAGCTAGCTATCACCACTCTTACACAAATTATTGATTTTCTCTGGTTCTAAAGCATATTTTGAAAATCTGAGACGACAGGATTGTTAAGAAAAGGATAAGCTTGAGAGCAGGCATATTTATTTCATTTCATTTGCGATTTTTAGAAATCGCTAACGTTGCGTTATGGTAATGAGCTTGAGGCTGTAGTAATGCGACCGCATGCGGGATGGGGCGGACTATGAGGTTAATTTAATTTAATTTGCGATTTTCATGAATAGTTAACGTTGTGTTATGCTAATGAGCTAGCGGATAGATTTACACAATCCTGGATACAGGTTTTTTCGTAGCTAAACGTGACGCAGAAAACGGAGCGATTTGTCCTAAACAAATAATCTTTCAGGAAAAACTGAACATTTGCTATCTGAGAGTCTCCTCATTGAAAACATCCGAAGTTCTTCAAAGGTAAATGATTTTATTGAATGCTTTTCTGGTTTTTGTGAAAATGTTGCCTGCTGAATGCTAACGCTAAATGCTACGCTAGCTATCAATACTGTTACACAAATGCTTGTTTTGCAATGGTTGAGAAGCATATTTTGAAAATCTGAGATGACGTTAACAAAAGGCTAAGCTTGAGAGCAAATAGATTAATTTCATTTCATTTGCGATTTTCATGAATAGTTAACGTTGCGTTATGGTAATGACCTTGAGGCTGTAGTCACGATACCGGATCCGGGATGGCTCGACGCAAGAAGTTAATATCAAACACAAGCACAAGCAATGGTCTGTTATAGGACAGAAGAAAGTCGTTCTGTAGGTCCTAATTTCCAGGGAATGCCCTGTGGGAAATTACAGAGGGCCTTGTTGCAGAGCTCTGCATTGGGGACACTTGTTTGAGAGACACCCTCATTAGGCTTCACGGTGGAGCTCTGCAGCGAGGCCCTTCATTGAGAGAAACCCTCAATAGGCTTCACCATGGGGCTCTTCAATGTGACTCCGCCTTGAGAGACACCCTCATTAGGCTTCACGGTGGAGCTCTGCAGCGAGGCCCTTCATTGAGAGAAACCCTCAATAGGCATCACCATGGGGCTCTTCAATGTGACTCCGCCTTGAGAGATACCCACATTAGGCCTCACGGTGGAGCTCTGCAGCGAGGCCCTTCATTGAGAGATACCCACATTAGGCCTCACTGCGGAGCTCTGCAGCGAGGCCCTTCATTGAGAGATACCCACATTAGGCCTCACTGCGGAGCTCTGCAGCGAGGCCCTTCATTGAGAGATACCCACATTAGGCCTCACTGCGGAGCTCTGCAGCGAGGCCCTTCATTGAGAGATACCCACATTAGGCTTCACGGTGGAGCTCTGCAGCGAGGCCCTTCATTGAGAGATACCCACATTAGGCCTCACTGCGGAGCTCTGCAGCGAGGCCCTTCATTGAGAGATACCCACATTAGGCCTCACTGCGGAGCTCTGCAGTTGGGCTCGCCATTGACAGATACACTGCATTTTTTTATACAACACTCATGTCTTTGGCATCATTAAACTGAAGATTAATTATTATTATGTGATTAAACTACTTAATCATGTAACTGTAATTAACTAGGAAGTCGGGGAACCAAGGAAAATATTCAGATTACAGAGTTAGAATTTTCCTAATATATCTTTCAGATATTTTAATATCTGATAACTTAGTCTTCTGATTAATGAATTATTCATAGTCTCATTCCAAACGTCGTAAATTGTTGGGTATCTGCACGAACCCAGTCTTCACTATGAGTTATCCATTTATCAATTGTCTTACATAATTTATTATTAACTAACTAAATCATCACAGAAAGGCATAAACAAACAGTAGATGGTTACAAGGAAATGAAAGCAGATGTGCCCTAGTGGGTTAAACCGGCATCGTGGCTTGATGTACAAAAGGGAAGTGGGGGTCAACTGAGATAAGACGACACACAGTTGATAATTATAACAATTGAAATGCTAATAAATTGCGCATGAACTCTCACTCATTCGGGAATAATTGCAATCAATATATATATTTACGCTCAGTGTGTCATTGTGATCTCTGTTGAAAAGTTTCTTTCTGTCGGAGAGTTTGTCCGCCCTCTCTCTCTCTTTCTCTTTGCCGTGGTTAGAATGGATAGTTCAGAGTAACATTCATTCGTGTTGTTATAGAATAGATGTTTCGGCGGTTGTCGGTCTTCACGTTCAATGATACCAAATTCCTAGCTGCAGACTAGTAATTAATATCAAAGACTTGTTCTTATTCTGTCAGTATCAATAGTCTAAGAGTTTAACCACGTGGGATGGTTAAAAGATTCAGCAATCTACTCAAACCTTATTTCCCTCTGTGATAGCGGTACTGGTTTGTTCTCAACCCTTAGCCCTCTAGTAATGAGGGTAAGCTGGTCTGAAATGGGAAAACCCAGGGGTTTTCTTCGCAACATAGAAAGGGGCTGTTATACAACAATTAGATGTAAGCCTCATAACTGAAAATGCTGTATAAACAGGATTATGGTAATGTGGCCGTATCATCTCCCATGTGTTTCACAAAATTGTACCAAACGGACCAGTTCGTAGCTCGTTACTTCACCGATCTTTTATACCTTCTCCAGAACATAAATATTGTTCGGACCACTAGTTCTGTGAGGTGGAAGAAATTCCTTTGTTCTCTCTATGAAAACTCACTCTCTCTCTCTATACTGTCTGGCCATGAGGAAGATTCTCCTCTAGAAATGTACAACCTCTCTGACAGAGCCTGGTGTAAGGAGTAGAGAGAGGGAGATGGTGCTCACTGTACCCAAAGAGGGCAACGTCATGAAAACACTCATGCCCTCTGGTCAACACCAGTTTCCCATCACATCCTGATCCCAGTCACTGGTGCTTGTCGTTGGTTTGTCTGTTGAGGAATCAATGTACATTTCCAATTTAATGGTTTTTCTCACCCTCATTAAACTCTTAGGCGGCCACAGGGTAGTCAGCTGTGATCAGACACAGGCAGGCTAACTTTCTGAAGGCGGACCGGTCACATTCAGGCTGAATCTGAGCTCAGATCCTCTCTAATTCATCGGCTGCTTAATGTGTCTTTTATATGGTAGGATAATTATTTTATTTTTTTACAAACTTCTGAACTTTTCACACAAGACTGGACAAAAATAAGATCCATGTTCCTGGTCCTCTCACCTCTCCTCAGCCTGCTCCTTCTCTCTCTGCAGTTCCCTCATTTGCTCTTCAATGTGTCTCAGCTCCGATCGCAGTCCCGTGTCACCAGGCTGCACCTCCTGCTCCTCGTCCTTCTCTGGACGCTCAGCCCCCTGCTCAAGCTCCTTCTCCCTCAACAACTCCAGGGTTCGCTGCTTCTCATGGGACAGCTCCTGGAGGACCAGATCATGGATGTAATGAAGGTGTGTGTGTACCTGAGTGTGTGTGTGTGTGTGTGTGTGTGTGTGTGTGTGTGTGTGTGTGTGTGTGTGTGTGTGTGTGTGTGTGTGTGTGTGTGTGTGTGTGTGTGTGTGTGTGTGTGTGTGTGTGTGTGTGTGTGTGTGTGTGTGTGTGTGTGTGTGTGTGTGTGTGTGTGTGTGTGTGTGTGTGTGTGTTTCTCCTCAAGTTAATTTTAAATACCTCAATAGATTTCTGAAGAAGTGTTGTTAAACTGTTCAGCTCCTCTTTTTCAGACTCCACACCTTTCAGAGACTGTGCTGTGCCGTCCAAGTCCCTGTCAACAACACGATACACCACACAGTGGAATAGCAACACTCTCCACACTGAGAGCATCAAACCCACAACAGATGGACCTGAGGATCAGAGTCTTAAAGGCTAAGAGTTTTCACAGCAGTTTAGTTAACGCAGTGGATAAAGACGGAGATACGAGCTACATTCCTTATATTAAATGCACTTTAAATGTATTACATGCATCTTTCTTACTCGTATGTGGGGATTACTGTATATTATTATTACTGTATATTATTATTACTGTATATTACTTAATACTGTATTTAATTTATTAATGTATTTAATTTATTACTGTATATTATTATTACTGTATTTTACTTAATACTGTATTTAATTTATTACGGTATATTATTATTACTATATTACTTATTACTGTATTTTATTATTACTGTATATAAATTAATGTATTTTATTTATCACTTTATTTATTACTGTATATTATTTATTTCTGTATATTATTTATTACTGTATATTATTTATTACTGTATATTATTTATTACTGTATATTATTTATTTCTGTATATTATTTATTACTGTATATTCTCAATTACTGTATATTATTTATTACTGTATATTATTTATTACTGTGTCACGCCTTGGTCATTGTATCTTGTGTTTTTGTTATATGTTTGGGTAGGCCAGGGTGTGACATGGGTTTATATGTTGTGTTTCGTATTGGGGTTTGTATTAATTGGGATTGTGTATTATTAGGGGTGTGTCTAGTTAGGCTTGGCTGCCTGAGGCGATTCCCAATTGGAGTCAGCTGATTCTCGTTGTCTCGGATTGGGAACCGTATTTAGGTAGCCTGAGTGCGCGTTGTATTTCGTGGGTGAATGTACCTGTCTCTGTGTTAGTCACCAGATAGGCTGTAATTAGTTTCACTCGTTTGTTGTTTTCGTATTTTCAGTTATTTCATGTACCGCATTATCTTCATTAAAAGTCATGAGTAACCTACACGCTGCATTTCGGTCTGAATTTCTTCAAACAACAGACGAACGACATTACATACTGTATTTATCTATTACTGTATATTATCTATTACTGTATATTATCTATTACTGTATATTATCTATTACTGTATATTATCTATTACTGTATATGATTTATTACTGTATATGATTTATTACTGTATATGATCTATTACTGTATATTATCTATTACTGTATATTATCTATTACTGTATATTATCTATTACTGTATATGATTTATTACTGTATATTATCTATTACTGTATATTATCTATTACTGTATATTATCTATTACTGTATTTATTATTGTAAATATCCCAGTTTATGTTCTCCATAGCTCTCTCTTACAGTTTGATCTGATCCTGCTCTGCTCTAAGCTCCATCACCAGCTCCTCAAACTTCTGCTTCTCCTCCTCCAGAACCAGGTTCAGACGTTCCAGATGCTCCTTCTGTTCTCGCTGCAGGCTCAGTTCTTCTGTCTCCTCCATCAGCTTATCTGGGGTGACAAAACAGCCTGATCACTTGTTGTATATGGCCATTGTCTCCATGTGGGACTGTAAGCATCAAAACTAAAGAACAAAATTACTTTCAGCCCCTCGGACCTGCCACCCTGACCCATACCTGCCCATGTCCCCTTTCACCTATTCTCTCCTCTCTCTCCTGAACCAGGCCTTATGCCTCCTGCCTACCCATGCCTCCACAGTCCCTCTTCTTACCCAGGTACTCTTGCTTCTCCTTGGCCAGCTGCAGTCCCTGGGCTTCCAGGCTCTCTATCATGGCTTCTCCCAGTTGGGCGTTCTTCCAGGTGCTGGAGGTTTTAGACACTAGGTGTTTAACAGCTTTAACACAGCATGTGGCCATATAGGTTTTATACAGCATGATCACCACCAGTACCACACAACAGTAGGTCACATATTCCACTATACAATTGCAGACCTGTGCAGCTCCTCCATGCATGTCTGAAGAGACTAAAGTCCCCCTCTAAGGTGGACCCTTTACTTAGAGTTAGACTTATAGACTTAACCCTTGCTGCCCCTGATAAGACAGTTAGTGGGGTCAGTTGGATTTAAAGAGGCAGTGTGGTCAGTTGGATTTAAAGAGGCAGTGTGGTCAGTTGGATTTAAAGAGGCAGCGTGGTCAGTTGGATTTAAAGAGGCAGTGTGGTCAGTTGGATTTAAAGAGGCAGTGTGGTCCGTTGGATTTAAAGAGGCAGTGTGGTCAGTTGGATTTAAAGAGGCAGTGTGGTCCGTTGGATTTAAAGAGGCAGTGTGGTCCGTTGGATTTAATTGCCAAGAATAGACTGACGAGTTTCAGAAGAAAGTCCTTTATTTCTGGCCATTTTGAGCCTGTAATCGAACCCACAAATGCTGATGCTCCAGATACTCAACTAGTCTAAAGAAGGCCAGTTTTATTGCTTCTTTAATTAGGACAACAGTTTTCAGCTGTGCTAACATAATTGCAAATGGGTTTTCTAATGATCAATTAGCCTTTCAAAATTATAAACTTTGATGAGCTAACACAACGTGAGTGATGGCTGCTGATAAATGTAGATATTCCATAAAAAATCTGCCATTTCCAGCTACAATAGTCATTTACTACATTAACAATCTCTTCACTGTATTTCTGATCAATTTGACGTTATTTGTTTACAGTTGCAGTTTGTACAGCTAGATTTAAAGAGGCAGTGTGGTCAGTTGGATTTAAAGAGGCAGTGTGGTCAGTTGGATTTAAAGAGGCAGTGTGGTCAGTTGGATTTAAAGAGGCAGTGTGGTCAGTTGGATTTAAAGAGGCAGTGTGGTCAGTTGGATTTAAAGAAGCAGTGTGGTCAGTTGGATTTAAAGAGGCAGTGTGGTCAGTTGGATTTAAAGAGGCAGTGTGGTCAGTTGGATTTAAAGAGGCAGTGTGGTCAGTTGGATTTAAAGAGGCAGTGTGGTCAGTTGGATTTAAAGAGGCAGTGTGGTCAGTTGGATTTAAAGAAGCAGTGTGGTCAGTTGGATTTAAAGAGGCAGTGTGGTCAGTTGGATTTAAAGAGGCAGTGTGGTCAGTTGGATTTAAAGAGGCAGTGTGGTCAGTTGGATTTAAAGAGGCAGTGTGGTCAGTTGGATTTAAAGAGGCAGTGTGGTCAGTTGGATTTAAAGAGGCAGTGTGGTCAGTTGGATTTAAAGAGGCAGTGTGGTCAGTTGGATTTAAAGAGGCAGTGTGGTCAGTTGGATTTAAAGAGGCAGTGTGGTCAGTTGGATTTAAAGAGGCAGTGTGGTCAGTTGGATTTAAAAGGCAGTGTGGTCAGTTGGATTTAAAGAGGCAGTGTGGTCAGTTGGATTTAAAGAGGCAGTGTGGTCAGTTGGATTTAAAGAGGCAGTGTGGTCAGTTGGATTTAAAGAGGCAGTGTGGTCAGTTGGATTTAAAGAGGCAGTGTGGTCAGTTGGCCATTTAAAGAGGCAGTGTGGTCAGTTGGATTTAAAGAGGCAGTGTGGTCAGTTGGATTTAAAGAAGCAGTGTGGTCAGTTGGATTTAAAGAGGCAGTGTGGTCAGTTGGATTTAAAGAGGCAGTGTGGTCAGTTGGATTTAAAGAGGCAGTGTGGTCAGTTGGATTTAAAGAGGCAGTGTGGTCAGTTGGATTTAAAGAGGCAGTGTGGTCAGTTGGATTTAAAGAGGCAGTGTGGTCAGTTGGATTTAAAGAGGCAGTGTGGTCAGTTGGATTTAAAGAGGCAGTGTGGTCAGTTGGATTTAAAGAGGCAGTGTGGTCAGTTGGATTTAAAGAGGCAGTGTGGTCAGTTGGATTTAAAGAGGCAGTGTGGTCAGTTGGATTTAAAGAGGCAGTGTGGTCAGTTGGATTTAAAGAGGCAGTGTGGTCAGTTGGATTTAAAGAGGCAGTGTGTAGTTTCAGTTTGTTTACAGTTACATTTAAAAAGGCAGTTTGAACAGCTAGATTTAAAGAGGCTTTATGTCGTAAATAGTGACTCACACTCTGCCAGACTCCTGCAGCATCTCCAGCCACTGGTTTTGTTCTGCCTCATTCTCTGCAGCCAGGACAATGTTACCCTGAGGGAGTAATAGAGCATCATCACATGATAATATACAATAGCATACATTATCATCACATGATAATATACAGTAGCATACACTATCATCACATGATAATATACAGTAGCATACATTATCATCACATGATACACAGTAGCATACATTATCATCACTAGATAATATACAGTAGCATACACTATCACATGATAATATACAGTAGCATACATTATCATCACATCATGCATATATCCTGTGTGGCTCAGTTGGGCATGACACTCATAATGCCAGGATTGTTGGTTCGATTCCCACGGGGGACCAGTACGAACAACAACAAAACAGTATGAAAACATATGCACTGAATAAGAGTCTGCTAAATTACAAAAATGTAATAAAAAAAAGATTACATCACAAACAGTAGCGTGCATTATCACATGAGATATACAGTAGCATGCATTATCACATGAGATATACAGTAACATACATTATCACATGAGATACACAGTATCAACCATTATCACATGAGATATACAGTAGCATGCATTATCACATGAGATATACAGTAGTGTGCATTATCACATGAGATATACAGTAGCACGAATTATCACATGAGATACACAGTACCAACCATTATCACATGAGATATACAGTAGCATGCATTATCACATGAGATATACAGTACCAACCATTATCACATGAGATATACAGTAGCGTGCATTATCACATGAGATATACAGTAGCGTGCATTATCACATGAGATATACAGTAGCGTACATTATCACATGAGATATACAGTAGCATGCATTATCACATGAGATATACAGTAGTGAGCATTATCACATGAGATATACAGTAGCACACATTATCACATGAGATATACAGTAGCATGCATTATCACATGAGATATACAGTAACATACATTATCACATGAGAAATACAGTACTATGCATTATCACATGAGATATACAGTAGTGTGCATTATCACATGAGATATACAGTAGTACGCATTATCACATGAGATACACAGTACCAACCATTATCACATTAGATATACAGTAGCGTGCATTATCACATGAGATATACAGTAGCATGCATTATCACATGAGATATATACAGTAGCACACATTATCACATGAGATATACAGTAGCACTAATTATCACATGAGATATACAGTAGCATACATTATCATCACATGATACACAGTAGCATATATTATCATCACTAGATAATATACAGTAGCATACATTATCATCACTAGATAATATACAGTAGCATACACTATCACATGATAATATACAGTAGCATACATTATCCTCACATCATGCATATATCCTGTGTGGCTCAGTTGGGCATGACACTCATAATGCCAGGATTGTTGGTTCGATTCCCACGGGGGACTAGTACGAACAACAACAAAACAGTATGAAAACATATGCACTGAATAAGAGTCTGCTAAATTACAAAAATGTAATTTAAAAAAAGATTACATCACAAACAGTAGCGTGCATTATCACATGAGATATACAGTAGCATGCATTATCACATGAGATATACAGTAACATACATTATCACATGAGAAATACAGTACTATGCATGATCACATGAGATATACAGTAGTGTGCATTATCTCATGAAATATACAGTAATGTGCATTATCACATGAGATATACAGTAGTGTGCATTGTCACATGATATATACAGTAGCACACATTTTCACATGAGATGTACAGTAGCACGCATTGTCACATGAGATATACAGTAGCATGCATTGTCACATGAGATATACAGTAGTGTGCATTATCACATGAGATATAACGTATTACAGTAGCGTGCATTGTCACATGAGATATACAGTAGCATGCATTATCACATGCGATATACAGTAGTGTGGATTATCACATGAGATATACAGTAACATGCATTATCACATGAGAAATGCAGTACTATGCATTATCACATGAGATATACAGTAGTGTGCATTATCACATGAGATATGCAGTAGTGTGCATTATCACATGAGATATACAGTAGCACACATTATCACATGAGGTACACAGTACCAACCATTATCACATGAGATATGTACAGTAGCATGCATTATCACATGAGATATACAGTAGTGTGCATTATCACATGAGATATACAGTAACATACATTATCACATGAGAAATACAGTACTATGCATTATCACATGAGATATACAGTAACTGCCTGATAAATACAGAGATGCAGATTTCAAGTGTCTATTATTAAAAAGTTTATATTATTGTCTAAGTGCTTACAGTGAAGTCATCATGATTTATAACCATGGCGAATGGCATGCCCTGGTCTTCCTTCGGATCCACAACACAGCCTCCTAAAGGGATCACACCCTGGGACAGACAGGATGAATACAACATAATGCATCAACTTCTCATAGTTGTGATATATATATATATATATATATATATATATATATATATATATATATATATATATATATATATATATATATATATATATATATATATATATATACACACACACACACACACACGTCATCATACATATGAGATATAATGTGAGAATATTGTGGACCTTTTGAGGTTAACACATGCACCATGTTGAGTAAAGCTCACCTTGGGGTGGATGTTAAAGTGTTTGTTGGTCTCAAAGCTTCTCTTCTCATTCTCCGCATAGTAGAGCAGGAAACTGTCTTTGATGATGAAGAATCTAGGAGGATGGAGAAAGTGTCATTAGTTGGAGGAGAATGAGGTACGGCAAAACTGGGCTAAAAAAAAGAGGCAGATAGACAGGCAAGCAGAGGCCAATAGACTGCATCCTGACTGGATCATTCTGGATTACTATGTACTGTAGGTTAAAAAACAACAACCAGGCAAGCACCAGCCTAGATAACCCACAACACCAAGTCATACTAGCAGAGTCTGACAGAGGTTTACTAGCTAACCCACAAGACCAAGTCATACCAGCAGAGTCTGACAGAGGTTTACTAGCTAACCCACAACACCAAGTCATACCAGCAGAGTCTGACAGAGGTTTACTAGCTAACCCACAACACCAAGTCATACTAGCAGAGTCTGACAGAGGTTTACTAGCTAACCCAAGTCACCATGTCATACTAGCAGAGTCTGACAGAGGTTTACTAGATAACCCACGCCACCATGTCATACTAGCAGAGTCTGACAGAGGTTTACTAGCTAACCCAAGTCACCATGTCATACTAGCAGAGTCTGACAGAGGTTTACTAGATAACCCACGCCACCATGTCATACTAGCAGAGTCTGACAGAGGTTTACTAGATAACCCACGCCACCATGTCATACTAGCAGAGTCTGACAGAGGTTTACTAGATAACCCACGCCACCATGTCATACTAGCAGAGTCTGACAGAGGTTTAACTATGTCGTGTCTTTACGATCATTAACTGAAGACGTATAGTTTTTAATCAAAGATTCTCTGTAATTAGCATTTCGTGATGAACTAATCAGGCAAATGTAATTAACTAGGAAGTCGGGGCACCAAGGAAAATATTCAGATTACAAAGTTATAATTTTCCTAATATAACTTTTCAGATATTTTAATATCTGATCAATTAGTCTTCTGATTAATGACTTATTCTTTATTTTACCTCACGTTAGTCTCATTCCAAACGTTGTAAATTGTTGGTTATCTGCACGAACCCAGTCTTCACTATGAGTCATGCATACATCAATTGTCTTAAATAATTTATTTACTAACTAAGTAATTCACAGAAATGCATAAACAAACAGTAGATAGTTACAAGGAAATGATAACGGAGTTTCCCTAGTGGGATAAACCGGCATGGTGTACAAAAGGAAAGTGGGGGTCGACTGAGATAAGACAACACACAGATGATAATAATAACAATTGAAATGCTAATCCTTTGCACATGAACACTCACTCATTCAGGAACAATAGCAATCAATACATATATTTACGCTCAGTGTGTCGTCGGCTCTCTCTCTCTCTCTCTCTCTCTCTCTCTCTCTCTCTCTCTCTCTCTCTCTCTCTCTCTCTCTCTCTCTCTCTCTCTCTCTCTCTCTCTCTCTCTCTCTCTCTCTCTCTCTCTCTCTCTCTCTCTCTCTCTCTCTCTCTCTCTCTCTCTCTCTCTCTCTCTCTCTCTCTCTCTCTCTCAGAGTGACATTCATTCATATCGTTATAGAATGGATGTTTCGGGGGTTGTCGTTCTTCGCGTTCAATGATACCGAATTCCTAGCTGCAGACTAGTAATTCATATCAAAGACTTGTTCTGTCGGTATCGATAGTCTAAGAGTTTAACCACATGGGATGGTTAAAAGATTCTGCCATCTACTCAAACCTTGCCCCTCTCGTTATCGAGGTAAGCTGGTCTGAAACCTTTGTCCTCTCGTAATTGAGAGAAACATGGTCTGTTGAGAAATTCTCAAGGTGCGAGTTTTATTTGGAAGAGCAGAAAAAGGCTGTCTCATGACGCCAGGTCCTAACTGTGCTCATGGGGCGTGCCAGTGACTTAAGTAAAACTTTACACAGAAATACAATTCTCTCACATTACATCATTACATAGCATCCCATCATTTCACAAATAGTTTAATCCCTCCTCATTCATCCTGTACAACAATTAGATGTAAGCCTCATATCTGAAGCTATTGTATAAACAGCATTATGGTAATGTGGCCGTATCGTCTCCCATGTGTTTCACAAAATTGTACCAAACGGACCAGTTCGTAGCTGGATTCTTCACCGATCTTTTATACCTTCTCCAGAACATAAATGTTGTTCGGACCTCAAATTCTGTGACGTGGAAGAAATTCCTTTGTTCTCTATGACAACTCACTCTGTCTCTATACTGTGGCCATGAGGAGATAATCTCCTCCAGGAATTTACGATCTCTCTCTGACCACAGCAGCCTGGGTGTAGGAGAAAGGGCTGGTTATGTAGCTATACTGAACAAAAATGTAAACACAACATGTGAAGTGTTGGTCACATGTTTCATGAGCTGAAATAAAAGATTGCAGAAATGTTCAATATGCACAAAAAGCTTAGTTCTCTCAAATGTTCTACACAAATTTGTTTACCTCCCTGTTAGTGAGTATTTCTCCTTTGCCACAATAATCCACCTGACAGTATGTTCAACCGGCCTCACAACCGCAGACCGTGTGTAACCACGTCAGCCCAGGATCTCCACATTTGGCTTCTTCACCAGCGGGATCCCCTTGGGGAGGGGGGTGCTCAGGAGTAATTCTGTCTGTAATAAAGCCATTTTGTGGGGAAAAACTGATTCTGATTGCCTGGGCCTGGCTCCACCCACGCCTGCACCTCTGCTCAGTCGTAGATTAGGGCCTAATGTATTTATTTCAATTGACTGATTTCCTTATATGAACTGTAACTCAGTAAAATCGTTGAAAATGTTGGATGTTGCGTTTATATTTTTGTTCGTATTTATTTTGATAATCATTATCACTATCATCGTTAGCATAGCTGCCGTTAGCTAGCTCGAGTTACGTAAATAGCTAGCTACCTAGATAGCTGACGTTAGCCTGTCTCAGTACTTGGATTTGGCTTGGAAACACGATAATATATTTTTTTAAAGAGAGAATAATACTTAGTAAGAAAACCTTTTATCATCATTGTGATGTCCCCAGATTGACTTCAGATGCAGTAGAACTTTAGCCAGCTAACTAAGATGAATGGAACCACTGTATTTTAGCTAGCTAACATTAGCATTGCTAGCAATTTGCTAGTAACAGTAATGGAAGCATGGCCATCTCTTTAAAAATACATTTGACAACATCATATGGCAATGTTGTTTCCTACTAATTATTTGTCTACTTTAGCAATGTCATTGTATTTCCAATCTCGAGCCAGTCAGTCTACATCGCATAGAAGTAGCTTCCAAATGAGATTTATCTCATTTCTCGAGCTATGGTTATATTTGAGGGATGTAGACAATCGTCAACCCTGTTTTTCTGTCAGACAGTGCACAGTTGGGTGCCAGATTTATCCCCTTGTCAGGAACAGATGACCAGAAGGAGCAGAGGTAATGTGATTGCAATGGTTTTAGCGACCAACTAAAAATAATTTCATTCACTTTTCACTTGCTGTTTTTACAGCTTGTCAGGCAAGATCTCAGAATAAAAGTGTCATGCCACAGAAGTATCCTTGTGACACCTCCTCCGTTGTTGCCAGAGTCTCTCTCGACTCCTATGATAGAAGTACCGTTGTGACACCTAGCCTGATGGAACCAGCCTGATCACCATATAATGTCCAGGGTATAACCTATCCTGATGGAACCAGCCTGATCACCATATAATGTCCAGGGTATAACCTAGCCTGGTGGAACCAGCCTGATCACTATATAATGTCCAGGGTATAACCTAGCCTGGTGGAACCAGCCTGATCACTATATAATGTCCAGGATATAACCTAGCCTGGTGGAACCAGCCTGATCACCATATAATGTCCAGGGTATAACCTAGCCTGATGGAACCAGCCTGATCACCATATAATGTCCAGGGTATAACCTAGCCTGTTGGGAACCAGCCTGATCACCATATAATGTCCAGGGTATAACCTAGCCTGGTGGGAACCAGCCTGATCACTATATAATGTCCAGGGTATAACCTAGCCTGGTAGAACCAGTCTGATCACCATATAATGTCCAGGGTATAACCTAGCCTGATGGAACCAGTCTGATCACCATATAATGTCCAGGGTATAACCTAGCCTGGTGGAACCAGCCTGATCACCATATAATGTCCAGGGTATAACCTATCCTGATGGAACCAGCCTGATCACCATATAATGTCCAGGGTATAACCTAGCCTGTTGGGAACCAGCCTGATCACCATATAATGTCCAGGGTATAACCTAGCCTGATGGGAACCAGCCTGATCACTGTGTTCACCATATAATGTCCAGGGTATAACCTAGCCTGATGTATAACCTAGCCTGGTAGAACCAGCCTGATCACCATATAATGTCCAGGGTATAACCAGCCTGATCACCATATAATGTCCTGGGTATAACCTAGCCTGAGGTATAACCTAGCCTGGTGGGAACCAGCCTGATCACCATATAATGTCCAGGGTATAACCTAGCCTGATGGAACCAGCCTGATCACTGTGTTCACCATATAATGTCCAGGGTATAACCTAGCCTGGTGGAACCAGTCTGATCACCATATAATGTCCAGGGTATAACCTAGCCTGATGGAACCAGTCTGATCACCATATAATGTCCAGGGTATAACCTAGCCTGGTGGGAACCAGCCTGATCACCATATAATGTCCAGGGTATAACCTAGCCTGATGGAACCAGCCTGATCACTGTGTTCACCATATAATGTCCAGGGTATAACCTAGCCTGGTGGAACCAGTCTGATCACCATATAATGTCCAGGGTATAACCAGCCTGATCACCATATAATGTCCAGGGTATAACCTAGCTGGTGGGAACCAGCCTGATCACTGTGTTCACCATATAATGTCCAGGGTATAACCTAGCCAGATGGAACCAGCCTGATCACCATATAATGTCCAGGGTATAACCTAGCCTGGTGGAACCAGCCTGATCACTATATAATGTCCAGGGTATAACCTAGCCTGGTGGGAACCAGCCTGATCACCATATAATGTCCAGGGTATAACCTAGCCTGGTGGGAACCAGCCTGATCACCATATAATGTCCAGGGTATAACCTAGCCTGATGGAACCAGCCTGATCACCATATAATGTCCAGGGTATAACCAGCCTGATCACCATATAATGTCCAGGGTATAACCTAGCCTGGTAGAACCAGTCTGATCACCATATAATGTCCAGGGTATAACCTAGCCTGGTGGGAACCAGCCTGATCACCATATAATGTCCAGGGTATAACCTAGCCTGATGGAACCAGCCTGATCACCATATAATGTCCAGGGTATAACCTAGCCTGGTGGGAACCAGCCTGATCACTATATAATGTCCAGGGTATAACCTAGCCTGGTAGAACCAGTCTGATCACCATATAATGTCCTGGGTATAACCTAGCCTGAGGTATAACCTAGCCTGGTGGGAACCAGCCTGATCACCATATAATGTCCAGGGTATAACCTAGCCTGGTGGGAACCAGCCTGATCACCATATAATGTCCAGGGTATAACCTAGCCTGATGGAACCAGCCTGATCACTGTGTTCACCATATAATGTCCAGGGTATAACCTAGCCTGATGGAACCAGTCTGATCACCATATAATGTCCAGGGTATAACCTAGCCTGGTGTTACCAGCCTGATCACTATATAATGTCCAGGGTATAACCAGCCTGATCACCATATAATGTCCAGGGTATAGCCTAGCTGGTGGGAACCAGCCTGATCACTGTGTTCACCATATAATGCCCAGGGTATAACCTAGCCAGATGGAACCAGCCTGATCACCATATAATGTCCAGGGTATAACCTAGCCTGGTGGAACCAGCCTGATCACTATATAATGTCCAGGGTATAACCTAGCCTGGTGGGAACCAGCCTGATCACCATATAATGTCCAGGGTATAACCTAGCCTGATGGAACCAGCCTGATCACCATATAATGTCCAGGGTATAACCTAGCCTGGTGGGAACCAGCCTGATCACTATATAATGTCCAGGGTATAACCTAGCCTGGTAGAACCAGTCTGATCACCATATAATGTCCTGGGTATAACCTAGCCTGAGGTATAACCTAGCCTGGTGGGAACCAGCCTGATCACCATATAATGTCCAGGGTATAACCTAGCCTGGTGGGAACCAGCCTGATCACCATATAATGTCCAGGGTATAACCTAGCCTGATGGAACCAGCCTGATCACTGTATTCACCATATAATGTCCAGGGTATAACCTAGCCTGGTGGAACCAGTCTGATCACCATATAATGTCCAGGGTATAACCTAGCCTGGTGGAACCAGCCTGATCACTATATAATGTCCAGGGTATAACCTAGCCTGGTGGGAACCAGCCTGATCACCATATAATGTCCAGGGTATAACCTAGCCTGGTGGGAACCAGCCTGATCACTATATAATGTCCAGGGTATAACCAGCCTGATCACTATATAATGTCCAGGGTATAACCTAGCCTGGTAGAACCAGTCTGATCACCATATAATGTCCAGGGTATAACCTAGCCTGATGGAACCAGCCTGATCACCATATAATGTCCAGGGTATAACCTAGCCTGGTGGGAACCAGCCTGATCACTATATAATGTCCAGGGTATAACCTAGCCTGGTAGAACCAGTCTGATCACCATATAATGTCCAGGGTATAACCTAGCCTGGTGGGAACCAGCCTGATCACTGTATTCACCATATAATGTCCAGGGTATAACCTATCCTATAATAATAATAATAATATATGCCATTTAGCAGACGCTTTTATCCAAAGCGACTTACAGTCATGTGTGCATACATTCTACGTATGGGTGGTCCCAGGGATTGAACCCACTATCCTGGCGTTACAAGCGCCATGCTCTACCAACTGAGCTACAGAAGGACCACATTACCTATCCTGATGGAACCAGCCTGATCACCATATAATGTCCAGGGTATAACCTAGCCTGATGGAACCAGCCTGATCACTATATAATGTCCAGGGTATAACCTAGCCTGGTAGAACCAGTCTGATCACCATATAATGTCCAGGGTATAACCTAGCCTGGTGGGAACCAGTCTGATCACCATATAATGTCCAGGGTATAACCTAGCCTGATGGAACCAGCCTGATCACTGTGTTCACCATATAATGTCCAGGGTATAACCTAGCCTGATGGAACCAGCCTGATCACTGTGTTCACCATATAATGTCCAGGGTATAACCTAGCCTGGTAGAACCAGCCTGATCACCATATAATGTCCATATAATTCTGTTTTACATTTTTAATAAACTGAGGGATCTTACAGATAATTGTTTGTGTGGGGTACAGAGATGAGGTAGTCATCTCTCTAGTATTCCACACAGAGTGAGTCCATGCAACTTATTATGTGACTTGTTAAGCACATTTTTACTCCTGAACTTATTTAGGCTTGACATAACAAAGGGGGGTTGAATACTGATTGAATCAAGACATTTCAGCTTTTCATGTTTAATGAATTTGTAAAATATTTGATAAAACAGAATTTCAACTTTGACATTATGGGTTATTGTGGGTAGGCCAGTGATGAAAAGAAAATACAAATCTACATTTGATCCATTTTAAATTCATTTTTACACAACAAAATGTGTAAAAAGTCAAGGGGTGTGAATACTTTGTGAAGGAAAAGCAGTATCTGCACATTAGCTATGATGTCTTTGTTTAATGCCGATACGGCGTGGAATGTTTTATCGATGCGATAGTGCTATTCTGTGTAAGGCTAAGTGGTACGTGGGGATCCAAGGACAAACAGGACTCGGTTGTTCCGATTGTTGATCATAGATAGCACTTAATGTAGTGCGGGAAAATCATGATGGATCTGAGCCAAGGGTTTGACTGTGAGCTTTTATCATGGCAGAAGTAGAGCACAACAGATTATTCTAGTTGGAGGCTTGAAGACAGTACTGAACTTGGAAGAGGCCGATCCCACAGCAGCCCAGTTGTCAGAGAGGAAATGGAACCATATTGTAGTTACTCAACAATACTCCACATATTGTAGTTACTCAACAATACTCCACATATTGTAGTTACTCAACAATACTCCACATATTGTAGTTACTCAACAATACTCCACATATTGTAGTTACTCAACAATACTCCACATATTGTAGTTACTCAACAATACTTCACATATTGTAGTTACTCAACAATACTCCACATATTGTAGTTACTCAACAATACTAACCTGATTGAACATTAAATATTGTAGTTACTCAACAATACTAACCTGATTGAACATTACATATTGTAGTTACTCAACAATACTAACCTGATTGAACATTATGTCCTGAATACAAAGTGTTATGTTTGGGGCAAATCAAACAAAAACAAATAACTAAATTACCACTCTTCATATTTTCAAGAATGGTGGTGGTGGCTGCATCATGTTAAGAGTTTTTTGGGGATGAAAATGCACAGGCCAAATCCAGTTCAGTCTGCTTTCCAACAGACATTGGGAAACAAATGGCTGTCTAGCAATAATCAACAACCAAATTTGACAGAGTTTGAATAATTTTTTAAAGAATAATTTGCAAATATTGTACCATCCAGGTGTGCAATGTTCTTAGAGATTTACCCAGAAAGACCCACAGCGGTTGTCGCTGCCAAAGGTGAATCTAACATCTATCGAGGGGGATGAACACTTATCTAATCAAGATATATTAGTGTTTTTTAACCTCAGGGACTATTCTGTTGTCTAAAATGCCTTTTTTTTGTACAAGATTGAAGTTGTTCATCTGTAAACCAAAGTTAACATTGTCATTTCCCCCCCTTCTATATACACTGCCAGTACTTGTGCCACCATGCCAGGCCCTACCTACTGCTAGGTAGAAATAACTAGGCAGGCCCTACCTACTGCTAGGTAGAAATAACTAGGCAGGCCCTACCTGCTGCTAGGTAGAATTAACTAGGCAGGCCCTACCTGCTGCTAGGTAGAATTAACTAGGCATGCCCTAACTGCTGCTAGGTAGAATTAACTAGACAGGTGATAATGCCCTACCTGCTGCTAGGTAGAATTAACTAGACAGGTGATAATGCCCTACCTGCGGGACCACTTGGCGGAGGACCGTCCGAAGGGCCTCTTCCAGAGCACCCCATGCAGCTGCACCTTGGTGCTAATGTCCAGCACTTCAGAGTCTGTCTGATCCATGGACGTCCAGTAGGAGAAGAGAGAGGGTTTGGAGGACGAGGAGAACATCGCTAACCCTCCTAACCCTTCCACAGAGGGGCGTGGAGTTGGACAAAAAAATCAATGGAACAAAAATAGAAATGAGGAACTAGGAAGTACACACACACACCCAATAACACACACACACACACACAGTTGTGGACACGACACACACTCACAGACAAAGTAACACACACATCCTGATACCAAACTCAGCGGGGTGGAATGATCAAGCTGCCAATACATCAGCATCAGCTGGAGGCAGACTACTGGACAGAGAGGAGGGGCAGAGAGGATGAAGAGAGACGGGTGAGGGAGGGCAGGAGAGAGAGTGGGGGAGGGCAAGAGAGAGAGAGGGCAGGAGAGAGAGAGAGTGGGGGAGGGCAGGAGAGAGAGTGAGGGCAGGAGAGAGAGTGAGGGCAGGAGAGAGAGAGAGAGGGCAGGAGAGAGAGGGCAGGAGAGAGAGAGAGGGCAGGAGAGAGAGAGAGAGTGGGGGAGGGCAGGGAAGAGAGAGTGAGGGCAGGAGAGAGAGAGAGAGAGTGGGGTAGGGCAGGAGAGAGAGACAGGGCAGGAGAGAGAGAGAGTGGGGTAGGGCAGGAGAGAGACAGAGAGAGAGTGGGGTAGGGCAGGAGAGAGAGGACAGGAGAGAGAGAGGGGGGGCAGGAGAGAGAGAGAGAGAGAGAGAGAGAGAGAGAGAGAGAGAGAGAGAGAGAGAGAGAGAGAGAGAGAGAGAGAGAGAGAGCGGCAGAGGCTTTAGAAATTAGTTTTAGTAAATCTGTTGCTAGGTCAATACATCCCTGTCATCTATCTCTCTCTCTCTCTGAGCAGCTTCCTGTAGAGAACAAAGTAGGGCAGGCATGTGTCCCAAATGGCACTATTCTAATGTTGACCAGGGCTCGTAGGAGTGTAAACTGATGCTCGACAAGAACACGCACACTCTACTTTCTAGCAAAGAGCATGTTACATAGTAAAATGGAGATCGCGATATGTTATGGGTAAACTTACTGTGGTGTTAAAGATGTATACATCTGAATGGTTATAGCATGTATGCATATTTAGTGTGTGTGTTTTAATGGACAGGGTGTTCAAATCTATATGTCTCTGCAGCCATCCTATATGACCGCTATGGGGATTTGATGATGTTGATGAGGACAAAGCTGGAGATCACTCTGTCATGCTGATTGAGTTTGAATAATAATAATATAATAATAATATATGCCATTTAGCAGACGCTTTTATCCAAAGCGACTTACAGTCATGTGTGCATACATTCTGGAAGCTTCAAAAGGAGGGTGGTGCTTGGAATCATTGTTCTTCCTCTGTCAACCATGGTTACCTGCAAGGAAACACATGCCGTCATCATTGCTTTGCACAAAATGGGCTTAAAAGGCAAGGATATTGCTGCCAGTAAGATTGCACCTAAATCAACCATTTATCGGATCATCAAGAACTTAAAGGAGAGCGGTTCAATTGTTGTGAAGAAGACTTCAGGGCGTCCAAGAATGTCCAGCAAGCGCCAGGACCGTCTCCTAAAGTTTATTCAGCTGTGGGATTGGGGCACCACCAGTACATAGCTGCTCAGGAATGGCAGCAGGCAGGTGTGAGTGCATTCTGCATGCACAGTGAGGCGAAGACTTTTGGATGATGGCCTGGTGTCAAGAAGAGCAGCAAAGAAGTCACTTCTCTCCAGGAAAAACATCAGGGACAGACTGATATTCTGCAAAAGGTACAGGGATTGGACAGCTGAGGACTGGGGTAAAGACATTTTCTCTGATGAATCCCCTTTCCGATTGTTTGGGGCATCCGGATAAAAGCTTGTCTGGAGAAGACAAGGTGAGCGCTACCATCGGTCCTGTGTCATGCCAACAGTAAAGCATCCTGAGACCATTCACGTGTGGGGTTGCTTCTCAGCCAGTGGGCTCACTCACAATTGTGCCTAAGAACACAGCCATGAATAAAGAATGGCACCAACACATCCTCCAAGAGCAACTTCTCCCAACCATCCAGGAACAGTTTGGTGACGAATAATGCCTTTTCCAGCATGATGGAGCACCTTCGACACAAGGCAAAAGTGGTAACTAAGTGGCTCGGGGAACAAAACATCGATATTTTGGGTCCATGGCCAGGAAACTCCCCCGACCTTAAAACCATTGAGAAATTGTGGTCAATCCTCAAGATGCGAGTAAACAAACAAAAATCCACAAATTCTGACAAACTCCAAGAATTGATTATGCAAGAATGGGCTGCCATCAGTCAGGATGTGGCCCAGAAGTTAATTGAATGGGCTGCCATCAGTCAGGATGTGGCCCAGAAGTTAATTGAATGGGCTGCCATCAGTCAGGATGTGGCCCAGAAGTTAATTGAATGGGCTGCCATCAGTCAGGATGTGGCCCAGAAGTTAATTGAATGGGCTGCCATCAGTCAGGATGTGGCCCAGAAGTTAATTGAATGGGCTGCCACCAGTCAGGATGTGGCCCAGAAGTTAATTGAATGGGCTTCCATCAGTCAGGATGTGGCCCAGAAGTTAATTGAATGGGCTGCCATCAGTCAGGATGTGGCCCAGAAGTTAATTGAATGGGCTGCCATCAGTCAGGATGTGGCCCAGAAGTTAATTGACAGCATGCCAGGGCGGATTGCAGAGGTCTTGAAAAAGAAGGGTCAACACTGCAAATATGGACTCTGCATCGACTTCATGTAATTTTCAATAAAAGCCTTTGACACTTATGAAATGCTTGTAATTATACTTCAGTATTCCATAGTAACATCTGACAAAAATATCTAAAGACACTGAAGCATCAAACTTTTGGCCACAACTGTACATACCGTAGGCTTAATGACAGCGGTGGAGAAAGTACGCAACTATCATACTTGAGTAAAAGTAAATATACCTTAATAGAAAATGACTCAAGTAAAAGCCACCCATTAATATTCTACTTGAGTAAAAGTAAAGATACCTTAATAGAAAATGACTCAAGTAAAAGCCACCCAGTAATATTCTACTTGAGTAAAAGTCTAAAAGCATTTGGTTTAAAATATACTTCAGTATGAAAAGTAAAATGTATAAACAATTTTACATTTCTTAACATTTATGGCACCAGAACACATAGGTAGGGCCTGCCTTTCAACCTGGTCACGTCTGTTGTGGGTGGACCAAATCAACCTGGGTGTCCTGGTCGCGTCTGGTGTGGGTGGACCAAATCAACCTGGGTGTCCTGGTCACGTCTGGTGTGGGTGGACCAAATCAACCTGGGTTTCCTGGTCACGTCTGGTGTGGGTGGACCAAATCAACCTGGGTGTCCTGGTCACGTCTGGTGTGGGTGGACTAAATCAACCTGGGTGTCCTGGTCACGTCTGGTGTGGGTGGACCAAATCAACCCGTGCACGATGGCGGACGAGCGGTACGGTCAGCACGTAAGGTTTAGTAACCGGGTGGTAGCCCGCTAGTGGATGGCTATTTAGCCTCTCTGTGCTAGTGGATGGCTATTTAGCCTCTCTGTGCTAGTGGATGGCTATTTAGCCTCTCTGTGTTAGTGGATGGCTATTTAGCCTCTCTGTGTTAGTGGATGGCTATTTAGCCTCTCTGTGCTAGTGGATGGCTATTTAGCCTCTCTGTGTTAGTGGTGGCTATTTAGCCTCTCTGTGTTAGTGGTGGCTATTTAGCCTCTCTGTGTTAGTGGTGGCTATTTAGCCTCTCTGTGTTAGTGGTGGCTATTTAGCCTCTCTGTGTTAGTGGTGGCTATTTAGCCTCTCTGTGTTAGTGGTGGCTATTTAGCCTCTCTGTGTTAGTGGTGGCTATTTAGCCTCTCTGTGTTAGTGGTGGCTATTTAGCCTATCTGTGTTAGTGGTGGCTATTTAGCCTCTCTGTGCTAGTGGATGGCTATTTAGCCTCTCTGTGTTAGTGGATGGCTATTTAGCCTCTCTGTGTTAGTGGATGGCTATTTAGCCTCTCTGTGTTAGTGGTGGCTATTTAGCCTCTCTGTGTTAGTGGATGGCTATTTAGCCTCTCTGTGCTAGTGGATGGCTATTTAGCCTCTCTGTGTTAGTGGTGGCTATTTAGCCTCTCTGTGTTAGTGGATGGCTATTTAGCCTCTCTGTGTTAGTGGATGGCTGTTTAGCCTCTCTGTGCTAGTGGATGTCTATTTGCCTCTCTGTGCTAGTGGATGGCTATTTAGCCTCTCTGTGCTAGTGGATGGCTATTTAGCCTCTCTGTGTTAGTGGATGGCTATTTAGCCTCTCTGTGTTAGTGGTGGCTGTTTAGCCTCTCTGTGTTAGTGGTGGCTGTTTAGCCTCTCTGTGTTAGTGGTGGCTGTTTAGCCTCTCTGTGTTAGTGGTGGCTGTTTAGCCTCTCTGTGTTAGTGGTGGCTGTTTAGCCTCTCTGTGTTAGTGGTGGCTGTTTAGCCTCTCTCTGTTAGTGGTGACTATTTAGCCTCTCTGTGCTAGTGGATGGCTATTTAACCTCTCTGTGTTAGTGGATGACTATTTAGCCTCTCTGTGTTAGTGGTGGCTGTTTAGCCTCTCTGTGTTAGTGGTGGCTGTTTAGCCTCTCTGTGTTAGTGGTGGCTGTTTAGCCTCTCTCTGTTAGTGGTGGCTATTTAGCCTCTCTGTGCTAGTGGATGGCTATTTAGCCTCTCTGTGCTAGTGGATGGCTATTTAGCCTCTCTGTGTTAGTGGATGGCTATTTAGCCTCTCTGTGTTAGTGGATGGCTATTTAGCCTCTCTGTGTTAGTGGTGGCTATTTAGCCTCTCTGTGTTAGTGGTGGCTATTTAGCCTCTCTGTGCTAGTGGATGGCTATTTAGCCTCTCTGTGCTAGTGGATGGCTATTTAGCCTCTCTGTGTTAGTGGATGGCTATTTAGCCTCTCTGTGTTAGTGGATGGCTATTTAGCCTCTCTGTGTTAGTGGATGGCTATTTAGCCTCTCTGTGCTAGTGGATGGCTATTTAGCCTCTCTGTGTTAGTGGTGGCTGTTTAACAGTCTGATGGCCCTGAGATAGACGCTGTTCTTCAATCTCTCGGTCCCAGCTTTGATGCACCTGTACTGACCTCGCCTTTTGGATGATAGCAGGGTGAACAGGCAGTGGCTCTGTGGTTGATGTCCTTGATGATATTTTTGGCCTTCCTGTGACATCGGGTGCTGTAGGTGTCCTGGAGGGCAGGTAGTTTGCCCCCGGTGATGCGTTGGGCAGACCTCACCACCCTCTGGAGAGCCCTGCGTGGCCAGTTGTGGGATAGCTCAGGGGTGGGTTTGATCTGGCCAGGACAGGTGACCAAACAGTCAGAGTCGGGACACATTGCACCCATTAATTTTTATTTATTTAAATAAATCATAAAAACACAGTTTTGCAACAGAATGAACATTTCACTATCAACAGATGGAAAAATGTCAGACTCCTTATGGAATGATCACATGACCCGAAGCATGATGTCTACTGCTAACCCCTGATGCCCCTCAACTCTCTCTCTCACACACACACACACACACACACACACACACACACACACACACACACACACACACACACACACACACACACACACACACACACACACACACACACACGTCTTTCGACTAGAACCAAGAAGCTTCAAGATATATTATTACATTACTATTTCACGAAGAACCAGTAGGGAGAATATCCCTTTAGAACAGACTTAGTTTGGTTCCGTGAAATCTCATGAATAAAAAAAACCCCGTCTGCAGCTGAAGGTACTGCACGCACAACCACCTCCACAACCACAGAAGAAGAGAAGAGAGAGGGATTTATTGGGCCCAAAATCTGTCTTCTCCAGCAGGTGGTGTTTCGTATAAAAATGTTTCACTCACTAAACCAGGAGATTTTGTACAGAGGTTAATGAGTGTTAAATTTGGTTTAAAACAACAAAAAACATAAGGCTTATTTTAAACACGTGGTTTATTTGATCGAATAGGGTCATTGAGTGGCATCTCTTTCAATTGTTAGAGATGCCACTCAACCACCTGGTCAATATAATGGATAACTCTCGTTGTGGGTAGACACGGAACACCAGAGCTCACAAAATGAACATGCTTATTGCTGAGATTTTATAACATTGATAAAAGGACAGAAGATAAATTAAAAGCAAATCGAAAATTTGTATAAAAAAAAAATAAAGTCATTACATCACAACTGCTGTTTTGTTTGACCCAAATGCAAATAACTAAGTCCCTCTTCACAGACAGACACTAGGTGATCCAGACAAAGCTATGAGTCTGAACATCTACCGACGACTGTCTGTTGGTCTACACTCCATGTTACTGGTCCCTCAGTTCAGAGTTCATTAAAATGCATCTATTGGTCTGACTACTCACTGAACAATGCCTAATGTCATGTACCCTAAAATCACCCAGTCTACCACCATCAAGTAGACCAGTACCCAGTCTACCACCATCAAGTAGACCAGTACCCAGTCTACCACCATCAAGTAGACCAGTACCCAGTCTACCACCATCAAGTAGACCAGTACCCAGTCTACCACCATCAAGTAGACCAGTACCCAGTCTACCACCATCAAGTAGACCAGTACCCAGTCTACCACCATCAAGTAGACCAGTACCCAGTCTACCACCATCAAGTAGACCAGTACCCAGTCTACCACCATCAAATAGACCAGTACCCAGTCTACCACCATCAAATAGACCAGTACCCAGTCTACCACCATCAAATAGATCAGTACCCAGGCCTCCATCATCAAATAGACCAGTCCCCAGTCTACCACCACCAAATAGACCAGTCCCCAGTCTACCACCATCAAATAGACCAGTACCCAGTCTACCACCATCAAATAGACCAGTACCCAGGCCTCCATCATCAAATAGACCAGTACCCAGTCTACCAACATTAAATAGACCAGTACCCAGTCTACCACCATCAAATAGACCAGTACCCAGTCTACCACCATCAAATAGACCAGTACCCAGTCTACCACCATTAAATAGACCAGTACCCAGTCTACCACCATTAAATAGACCAGTACCCAGTCTACCACCATCAAATAGACCAGTACCCAGTCTACCACCATCAAATAGACCAGTACCCAGTCTACCACCATCAAATAGACCAGTACCCAGTCTACCACCATCAAATAGACCAGTACAAGTCTACCACTATCAAATAGACCAGTACCCAGTCTACTTGCCATCAAGTAGCCCAGTAGCTATCCTGCAATCACTCAGGAAAACAGGTCTGAAGAGAACCACATTTTAAACCAAACGTGAAAGAAAGCAGGGTAATTCATGGGTTGATATAAGTTTAGATTTCTGGGACCAGGGCTTCCATTACGATGTATAATTTAGAGGCTGGTCCTGGGACCAGGGCTTCCATTATGATGTATAATTTAGAGGCTGGTCCTGGGACCAGGGCTTCCATTATGATGTATAATTTAGAGGCTGGTCCTGGGACCAGGGCTTCCATTACGGTGTATAATTTAGAGGCTGGTCCTGGGACCAGGGCTTCCATTACTGTGTATAATTTAGAGACTGGTCCTGGGGCCAGGGCTTCCATTACAGTGTATAATTTCGAGACTGGTCCTGGGGCTTCCATTGTGAGGCTGAAGCAAGACAATCATCCTTCAAGCTGTTTACCCAACAAGGTGGCGGGGATTCCTTTTGTTATCAATTGAACTGCAGATTTCCCCTTTAATAAGCCTCAGTTAACAGGTTTGCTAGAGTCTGTGGACAGCAGTCTTATAGACAACATGTCTCTCAGATGTCCAATGTCCTTTAACAGTACGGTAGATTAATAAATAGCCTATAGATCAGGCCAAAAGTCATAGAAGTGCAACTACTCACATGTAAACTTCTAATTAGTTACTGATTGCACTAGCAAGAATTTAAATATAGACTACATTTCATCTCACAGTAAGAACACCGTGTGTCAGAGTGCAAGCTCAACGTAGCACATAAACAATGCTCTGAAAAGTGAGAGTGAAAAATCACTCTGGATTTAAAACCTTTACTTTTACTGCAAGATGTCACAAATATCTCTTCATTTCTCACAGCCCAGTCCTCAGCAACAAAACAAAAGCAGGTACATTAACGCGAGTTCAGGAGTTGACAGTTCATTTGTAGCACTGAAACAGGATACAACAATGACCAACTCCCCTGCTGTCTGTAAAGCCTACCTAGAGAGACCCCCCCCCCCAAAAAAATAGAAAAATAAATGTCTGCTTAAAAGAAGCAGAAACCATGGTAGCAGTCTTGTCATCAGTATCAGCAGATAGCACTTCCTTTAGAGTGTTGAACAAGTGGGAGGTCCTTATTACTATGGTTATGACATCATCATCCCTTTGTGTTGTCCAGCGCGGTTCGATTCCACCCGCAGGTCGTTGTCCCGGCAACGAGGACACAACAACCGCAATCCAACCAAATCAGAAGTCCATCAATAGAACAGGTACATAAAGACATTTGAGATGTGTGATAGAGATGTCTGTTAGGCTGCTTTCCCTCTAAACCCACTCTTCTTCTCTTTTACATCCCTCCTTTCCTCTCCTCCCTCGGGCTCCTCTGTGTCTACTAGCGGTGTGTGTCTAGTGGTGGTGTCCCACAGACAGCACCAGCGGTAGCAGACAGCCCAGAACCAGAGCCCCAACCTCCACCTTGCTCAGTCCCTTCGCTGCTTCCTTCCCGGTGTGGGGGAGTGGCTGTGTCCGGTCCCGCCCACCTCAGGCAGAACGTGTACGGTGGCAACATACAGGAAGGTCCCGGCAGAGAACAGCATGGCCACCCCTGTGGCGTTCACGTTGGACAGTGCCTCTTTACTGCTCTGGAGGTAGAGAGGACAAAACAATTGGGGGTAATTAGAATAGGGAGGGGGTTGGCTGGGTATTGGGGAGGGGGTGGAAGGGGTAGTGGGGAGAAGGGGTAGTGGGGAGAAGGGGTAGTGGGGAGAAGGGGTAGTGGGGAGAAGGGGTAGTGGGGAGAAGGGGTATTGGGGAGAAGGGGTATTGGGGAGAAGGGGTATTGGGGTATTGGAAGAGATCATAGACAACCAACTGACCTGGCTGAGTCCTACGAAGGTAACTATGGCGAGGACAGGTGCTGCCAGGGCGAAGGCCAGCAGGTGTTTACGGATCCGATTCCTCTCCAGACCAGCATGCATCAGGAAAGAGACCAGGCCAAAAGCAGCTGGGGCCTGGGGGGAACGAAAGAGACAGGGTTTAATTACGAGAGGAATTACAAAGAACAGACACACCTACAAATATAGACGGAGTGTATAAACATTAAGAACAGCTGCTCTTTCCATGACAGACTGACCAGGTCAATCCAGGTGAGAGATATGATCCTAATTGATGTCACCTGTTACATCCACTTCAAATCAGTGTAGATGAAGGGGAGGAGACATGTAGATGAAGGGGAGGAGACAGGTTAATTAAGGATTTGTAAATCAGGAGAGTAGGTGGATTAGGAGCTGACTAGTGGTGGCTATTCAGCAGTCTGATGGTCTGAGGGAAGAAACTATTGGCCAGTCTGACATGATGCTCCTGCGCTGCCCGTGTCTGAGTGAAGGAAGTGGGGAGAACAGGCCTTGGCTCGGGTGGTTGAAGTCCCTGATGATCTTCTTGGCCTTCCGGCGACACCTGGTGATGTAGTTGTCCTGGAGGGCAGGCGGTGAGCAGGCAATGGAGCGTTGGGCTGAGCGTTCCACTCTCTGTAGCGCCATGCGGTCTGCGATGGTGGAGTTACTATACCAACAGCCCCTGAAGAACACCGACGGCCCTCGGGGACAGAACACATTTCTTCAGCATCCTGATCTTGAGTAGTCGCTGTCCTGCCTTCTTCGCCACAATGTCAGTGCGGTTTGATATATTTCAGCTCTTCGGAGACGTGTTCGCAGAGGAACTTGAGGAGGGAAAAAAGAAGCTTGACGAAGGCCTCGAGGCCGATATGTAAAACGTATTAAAGAGCAGTGTTACTATCAAAAGCAGTGTGCGGGTTTCTTATTTTCTCTCATTTTATTCAACTGTTATCAAGCACCTGCAAAAAAAGATCGCTCAGATGTGCGAATGCCTTTTGAATTACGCCCGTTGATGAGAATGGAGGCAAGCCCGACATGGTTCCTCCTGAAGTCCACAATCTTCTCCTTTGTTTTGCTGAGGTCGAGGGTGAAGATGTTGACCTGGCACCACGCTGTCAGAGTATCTACCTCCTCCCAGTTAAATAAAAATAAATGTTTTTTTTAAAGTTGGAACTGTGTCATGGGTATACTGGGAGTACAGGATTTCACCCTTGTGGGGCCCCCCGTGTCGAGGTAGTAATGCTGCATAGACAGGAAGTCCAGTCCAGGACAGTTGCATAGACAGGAAGTCCAGTCCAGGACAATTGCATAGACAGGAAGTCCAGTCCAGGACAATTGCATAGACAGGAAGTCCAGGACAGTTGCATAGACAGGAAGTCCAGTCCAGGACAGTTGCATAGACAGGAAGTCCAGTCCAGGACAGTTGCATAGACAGGAAGTCCAGTCCAGGACAGTTGCATAGACAGGAAGTCCAGTCCAGTTGCATAGACAGGAAGTCCAGTCCAGTTGCATAGACAGGAAGTCCAGTCCAGTACAGTTGCATAGACAGGAAGTCCAGTCCAGGACAGTTGCATAGACAGGAAGTCCAGTCCAGGACAGTTACATAGACAGGAAGTCCAGTCCAGGACAGTTGCATAGACAGGAAGTCCAGTCCAGGACAGTTGCATAGACAGGAAGTCCAGTCCAGGACAGTTGCATAGACAGGAAGTCCAGTCCCAGGGCCATGAGCTTTGTGGTGAGTTTAGAGGGCATTATGGTATTGAAGACTGAGTTGTCGTCCATGAACAGCATCCTCACATATTCCTTTTATCCAGGTGGGTAAGGGCAGTGTGTAGTGCTTAAAATTTCCCAGCGGCCTAAAAAAATATCCATTCATTTCGGTCAAAGCGGCCGTTGTGCTGAAAATTATCATTATAATTCCCTTCTCCCGGCTGCCAAATTGCCACACTTCTTTTATTTATTTTATTTAACGAGTCAAGTCAGTTAAAAACAAATTCTTATTTACAATGACGGCCAGACCCGGACAATACTGGGCCAATAGTGCTTCACCCTATGAGACTCCCAATCACCATCAGAAGCAGGACACACCGGAGCTCAAGTTCGAGTCTCATAGCAAAGAGTCTGAAAATAAGATGTTTTTTTCCTTTGTAATAAATGTGCAAAAATGTATTTTAAAAAGTTTTTCGCTTTGTCATTATGGGGTATTGTGATGTCATTATGGGGTATTGTGATGTCATTATGGGGTATTGTGATGTCATTATGGGTTATTCTGATGTCATTATGGGTTATTCTGATGTCATTATGGAGTATTGTGATGTCATTATAGGGTATTGTATGTAGATGGATGAGGAAAATGTTTTATTTAATCAATTTTTTAAATAAAACTAACGTAACATGAGGAAATAGGTGTCTGAATACTTTCCCGATTAAAAGTCTAATTAACGTTTGTGTACATTTATATACACTTCCATACAATCTTAACAGAATAGCTAGTGTTTTCCAGGTTTTCAAATCAATTTAAAATGGGCTTTTTGGTTAATGACCTTGTTGCTCTAGCAGATGGGCCTTGTTGCACAGGCAGATTGGGCCTCTTTGAAAGCCAAATGAAAATTAGCAAAATCTTTAAACCAGTTTGGCAGTTTGTCTCCCTGTCGGAAGAGAGAGTCGGGTCATGCAGATCTCCCCTTACCACACAAACATGAGAGATGGCTGAGTTTGGGGAAGGTGCTTAAAAGGGTGTGGCACCTGAAGTCGGAGATTGCAGAGTTTTTATTTTTTATGAAAATTTCCCTCAACTGCAAGATAAAGAATGGTTGGTTGATTTAGCCTTCCCAGTAGACATCATGGCCTCATGAATGAACTGAACTCCAAAATACAAGGGAGGGAAGGACCTTGTCAAAGCCTTTAAGGGAAAATTACTCCTCCTGACCCGGCAAGTAGAAGCCAACAATCTGACCCACCTTCCAACACTACTAGTCTGTTCCCTATCAGACGACCTTCCAACACTACTAGTCTGTTCCCTATCAGACGACCTTCCAACACTACTAGTCTGTTCCCTATCAGACGACCTTCCAACACTACTAGTCTGTTCCCTATCAGATGACACTACTAGTCTGTTCCCTATCAGATGACACTACTAGTCTGTTCCCTATCAGATGACCTTCTGACACTACTAGTCTGTTCCCTATCAGATGACACTACTAGTCTGTTCCCTATCAGATAACACTACTAGTCTGTTCCCTATCAGATGACACTACTAGTCTGTTCCCTATCAGATGACTACTAGTCTGTTCCCTATCAGATGACACTACTAGTCTGTTCCCTATCAGATGACCTTCTGACACTACTAGTCTGTTCCCTATCAGACGACACTACTAGTCTGTTCCCTATCAGATGACACTACTAGTCTGTTCCCTATCAGATGACACTACTAGTCTGTTCCCTATCAGATGACACTACTAGTCTGATCCCTATCAGATGACACTACTAGTCTGTTCCCTATCAGATGACACTACTAGTCTGTTCCCTATCAGATGACACTACTAGTCTGTTCCCTATCAGATGACACTACTAGTCTGTTCCCTATCAGATGACACTACTAGTCTGTTCCCTATCAGATGACCTTCTGACACTACTAGTCTGTTCCCTATCAGATGACACTACTAGTCTGTTCCCTATCAGATAACACTACTAGTCTGTTCCCTATCAGATGACACTACTAGTCTGTTCCCTATCAGATGACTACTAGTCTGTTCCCTATCAGATGACACTACTAGTCTGTTCCCTATCAGATGACCTTCTGACACTACTAGTCTGTTCCCTATCAGACGACACTACTAGTCTGTTCCCTATCAGATGACACTACTAGTCTGTTCCCTATCAGATGACACTACTAGTCTGTTCCCTATCAGATGACACTACTAGTCTGATCCCTATCAGATGACACTACTAGTCTGTTCCCTATCAGATGACACTACTAGTCTGTTCCCTATCAGATGACACTACTAGTCTGTTCCCTATCAGATGACACTACTAGTCTGTTCCCTATCAGATGACACTACTAGTCTGTTCCCTATCAGATGACCTTCTGACACTACTAGTCTGTTCCCTATCAGATGACACTACTAGTCTGTTCCCTATCAGATGACACTACTAGTCTGTTCCCTATCAGATGACACTACTAGTCTGTTCCCTATCAGATGACACTACTAGTCTGTTCCCTATCAGATGACCTTCTGACACTACTAGTCTGTTCCCTATCAGATGACCTTCTGACACTACTAGTCTGTTCCCTATCAGACGACCTTCTGACACTACTAGTCTGTTCCCTATCAGATGACACTACTAGTCTGTTCCCTATCAGACGACACTACTAGTCTGTTCCCTATCAGATGACCTTCTGACACTACTAGTCTGTTCCCTATCAGATGACACTACTAGTCTGTTCCCTATCAGATGACCTTCTGACACTACTAGTCTGTTCCCTATCAGATGACACCACTAGTCTGTTCCCTATCAGATGACACTACTAGTCTGTTCCCTATCAGACGACACTACTAGTCTGTTCCCTATCAGATGACCTTCTGACACTACTAGTCTGTTCCCTATCAGATGACACTACTAGTCTGTTCCCTATCAGATGACCTTCTGACACTACTAGTCTGTTCCCTATCAGACGACACTACTAGTCTGTTCCCTATCAGATGACCTTCTGACACTACTAGTCTGTTCCCTATCAGATGACACTACTAGTCTGTTCCCTATCAGACGACACTACTAGTCTGTTCCCTATCAGATGACCTTCTGACACTACTAGTCTGTTCCCTATCAGATGACACTACTAGTCTGTTCCCTATCAGACGACACTACTAGTCTGTTCCCTATCAGATGACCTTCTGACACTACTAGTCTGTTCCCTATCAGATGACCTTCTGACACTACTAGTCTGTTCCCTATCAGATGACACTACTAGTCTGTTCCCTATCAGATGACACTACTAGTCTGTTCCCTATCAGACGACACTACTAGTCTGTTCCCTATCAGATGACACTACTAGTCTGTTCCCTATCAGATGACCTTCTGACACTACTAGTCTGTTCCCTATCAGATGACCTTCTGACACTACTAGTCTGTTCCCTATCAGATGACACTACTAGTCTGTTCCCTATCAGATGACCTTCTGACACTACTAGTCTGTTCCCTATCAGATGACCTTCTGACACTACTAGTCTGTTCCCTATCAGATGACACTACTAGTCTGTTCCCTATCAGATGACACTACTAGCCTGTTCCCTATCAGACGACACTACTAGTCTGTTCCCTATCAGATGACACTACTAGTCTGTTCCCTATCAGATGACCTTCTGACACTACTATTCTGTTCCCTATCAGACGACACTACTAGTCTGTTCCCTATCAGATGACACTACTAGTCTGTTCCCTATCAGATGACACTACTAGCCTGTTCCCTATCAGATGACACTACTAGTCTGTTCCCTATCAGATGACACTACTAGCCTGTTCCCTATCAGATGACACTACTAGTCTGTTCCCTATCAGACGACCTTCTGACACTACTAGTCTGTTCCCTATCAGACGACACTACTAGTCTGTTCCCTATCAGACGACACTACTAGTCTGTTCCCTATCAGATGACACTACTAGTCTGTTCCCTATCAGATGACACTACTAGTCTGTTCCCTATCAGACGACCTTCTGACACTACTAGTCTGTTCCCTATCAGATGACCTTCTGACACTACTAGTCTGTTCCCTATCAGATGACCTTCTGACACTACTAGTCTGTTCCCTATCAGACGACACTACTAGTCTGTTCCCTATCAGATGACCTTCTGACACTACTAGTCTGTTCCCTATCAGATGACACTACTAGTCTGTTCCCTATCAGATGACACTACTAGTCTGTTCCTATCAGATGACACTACTAGTCTGTTCCCTATCAGATGACACTACTAGTCTGTTCCCTATCAGATGACACTACTAGTCTGTTCCCTATCAGATAACACTACTAGTCTGTTCCCTATCAGATGACCTTCTGACACTACTAGTCTGTTCCCTATCAGATGACACTACTAGTCTGTTCCCTATCAGATGACACTACTAGTCTGTTCCCTATCAGATAACACTACTAGTCTGTTCCCTATCAGATGACCTTCTGACACTACTAGTCTGTTCCCTATCAGATGACACTACTAGTCTGTTCCCTATCAGATAACACTACTAGTCTGTTCCCTATCAGATGACCTTCTGACACTACTAGTCTGTTCCCTATCAGATGACACTACTAGTCTGTTCCCTATCAGATGACACTACTAGTCTGTTCCCTATCAGATAACACTACTAGTCTGTTCCCTATCAGATGACCTTCTGACACTACTAGTCTGTTCCCTATCAGATGACACTACTAGTCTGTTCCCTATCAGATGACACTACTAGTCTGTTCCCTATCAGATGACACTACTAGTCTGTTCCCTATCAGATGACACTACTAGTCTGTTCCCTATCAGATGACACTACTAGTCTGTTCCCTATCAGATAACACTACTAGTCTGTTCCCTATCAGATGACACTACTAGTCTGTTCCCTATCAGATGACACTACTAGTCTGTTCCCTATCAGATGACCTTCTGACACTACTAGTCTGTTCCCTATCAGATGACACTACTAGTCTGTTCCCTATCAGACGACCTTCTGACACTACTAGTCTGTTCCCTATCAGATGACACTACTAGTCTGTTCCCTATCAGATAACACTACTAGTCTGTTCCCTATCAGATGACACTACTAGTCTGTTCCCTATCAGATGACACTACTAGTCTGTTCCCTATCAGACGACACTACTAGTCTGTTCCCTATCAGACGACACTACTAGTCTGTTCCCTATCAGATGACCTTCTGACACTACTAGTCTGTTCCCTATCAGATGACACTACTAGTCTGTTCCCTATCAGACGACCTTCTGACACTACTAGTCTGTTCCCTATCAGATGACACTACTAGTCTGTTCCCTATCAGATGACACTACTAGTCTGTTCCCTATCAGACGACACTACTAGTCTGTTCCCTATCAGATGACACTACTAGTCTGTTCCCTATCAGATGACCTTCTGACACTACTAGTCTGTTCCCTATCAGATGACCTTCTGACACTACTAGTCTGTTCCCTATCAGATGACACTACTAGTCTGTTCCCTATCAGATGACCTTCTGACACTACTAGTCTGTTCCCTATCAGATGACCTTCTGACACTACTAGTCTGTTCCCTATCAGATGACACTACTAGTCTGTTCCCTATCAGATGACACTACTAGCCTGTTCCCTATCAGACGACACTACTAGTCTGTTCCCTATCAGATGACACTACTAGTCTGTTCCCTATCAGATGACCTTCTGACACTACTATTCTGTTCCCTATCAGACGACACTACTAGTCTGTTCCCTATCAGATGACACTACTAGTCTGTTCCCTATCAGATGACACTACTAGCCTGTTCCCTATCAGATGACACTACTAGTCTGTTCCCTATCAGATGACACTACTAGCCTGTTCCCTATCAGATGACACTACTAGTCTGTTCCCTATCAGACGACCTTCTGACACTACTAGTCTGTTCCCTATCAGATGACACTACTAGTCTGTTCCCTATCAGACGACACTACTAGTCTGTTCCCTATCAGATGACACTACTAGTCTGTTCCCTATCAGATGACACTACTAGTCTGTTCCCTATCAGACGACCTTCTGACACTACTAGTCTGTTCCCTATCAGACGACCTTCTGACACTACTAGTCTGTTCCCTATCAGATGACCTTCTGACACTACTAGTCTGTTCCCTATCAGATGACCTTCTGACACTACTAGTCTGTTCCCTATCAGACGACACTACTAGTCTGTTCCCTATCAGATGACCTTCTGACACTACTAGTCTGTTCCCTATCAGATGACACTACTAGTCTGTTCCCTATCAGATGACACTACTAGTCTGTTCCCTATCAGATGACACTACTAGTCTGTTCCCTATCAGATGACACTACTAGTCTGTTCCCTATCAGATGACACTACTAGTCTGTTCCCTATCAGATGACACTACTAGTCTGTTCCCTATCAGATAACACTACTAGTCTGTTCCCTATCAGATGACCTTCTGACACTACTAGTCTGTTCCCTATCAGATGACACTACTAGTCTGTTCCCTATCAGATGACACTACTAGTCTGTTCCCTATCAGATAACACTACTAGTCTGTTCCCTATCAGATGACCTTCTGACACTACTAGTCTGTTCCCTATCAGATGACACTACTAGTCTGTTCCCTATCAGATAACACTACTAGTCTGTTCCCTATCAGATGACCTTCTGACACTACTAGTCTGTTCCCTATCAGATGACACTACTAGTCTGTTCCCTATCAGATGACACTACTAGTCTGTTCCCTATCAGATAACACTACTAGTCTGTTCCCTATCAGATGACCTTCTGACACTACTAGTCTGTTCCCTATCAGATGACACTACTAGTCTGTTCCCTATCAGATGACACTACTAGTCTGTTCCCTATCAGATGACACTACTAGTCTGTTCCCTATCAGATGACACTACTAGTCTGTTCCCTATCAGATGACACTACTAGTCTGTTCCCTATCAGATAACACTACTAGTCTGTTCCCTATCAGATGACACTACTAGTCTGTTCCCTATCAGATGACACTACTAGTCTGTTCCCTATCAGATGACCTTCTGACACTACTAGTCTGTTCCCTATCAGATGACACTACTAGTCTGTTCCCTATCAGACGACCTTCTGACACTACTAGTCTGTTCCCTATCAGATGACACTACTAGTCTGTTCCCTATCAGATAACACTACTAGTCTGTTCCCTATCAGATGACACTACTAGTCTGTTCCCTATCAGATGACACTACTAGTCTGTTCCCTATCAGACGACACTACTAGTCTGTTCCCTATCAGACGACACTACTAGTCTGTTCCCTATCAGATGACCTTCTGACACTACTAGTCTGTTCCCTATCAGATGACACTACTAGTCTGTTCCCTATCAGACGACCTTCTGACACTACTAGTCTGTTCCCTATCAGATGACACTACTAGTCTGTTCCCTATCAGATGACACTACTAGTCTGTTCCCTATCAGATGACACTACTAGTCTGTTCCCTATCAGACGACACTACTAGTCTGTTCCCTATCAGATGACCTTCTGACACTACTAGTCTGTTCCCTATCAGATGACCTTCTGACACTACTAGTCTGTTCCCTATCAGATAACACTACTAGTCTGTTCCCTATCAGATGACACTACTAGTCTGTTCCCTATCAGATGACACTACTAGTCTGTTCCCTATCAGACGACACTACTAGTCTGTTCCCTATCAGACGACACTACTAGTCTGTTCCCTATCAGATGACACTACTAGTCTGTTCCCTATCAGATGACACTACTAGTCTGTTCCCTATCAGATGACCTTCTGACACTACTAGTCTGTTCCCTATCAGATGACACTTCTAGTCTGTTCCCTATCAGACGACCTTCTGACACTACTAGTCTGTTCCCTATCAGATGACCTTCTGACACTACTAGTCTGTTCCCTATCAGATGACACTACTAGTCTGTTCCCTATCAGATGACACTACTAGTCTGTTCCCTATCAGACGACACTACTAGTCTGTTCCCTATCAGACGACACTACTAGTCTGTTCCCTATCAGACGACACTACTAGTCTGTTCCCTATCAGATGACCTTCTGACACTACTAGTCTGTTCCCTATCAGATGACACTACTAGTCTGTTCCCTATCAGATGACACTACTAGTCTGTTCCCTATCAGATGACACTACTAGTCTGTTCCCTATCAGATGACACTACTAGTCTGTTCCCTATCAGATGACACTACTAGTCTGTTCCCTATCAGATGACACTACTAGTCTGTTCCCTATCAGATGACACTACTAGTCTGTTCCCTATCAGATGACACTACTAGTCTGTTCCCTATCAGATGACACTACTAGTCTGTTCCCCATCAGACGACCATCGGGAGAAGTAGACATCACTGCTGTTACACATGGAGTAAAACAAACATACAGTCAATAATACAGTAGAAACAAGTCTTTATACAATGTGAGCAAATGAGGTGAGATAAGGGAGGTAAAGGCCATGGTGGCAAAGTAAATACAATATAGCAAGTAAAACACTGGAATGGTAGATTTGCAGTGGAAGAATGTGCAAAGTAGAAATAAAAATAATGGGGTGCAAAGGAGCAAAATAAATAAATCAATAAAATAAATACAGTAGGGAAAGAGGTAGTTGTTTGGGCTAAATTATAGGTGGGCTATGTACAGGTGCAGTAATCTGTGAGCTGCTCTGACAGCTGGTGCTTAAAGCTAGTGAGGGAGATAAGTGTTTCCAGTTTCAGAGATGTTTGTAGTTCGTTATTGGCAGCAGAGAACTGGAAGGAGAGGCGGCCAAAGGAAGAATTGGTTTTAGGGGTGACCAGAGAGATATACCTGCTGGAGCACGTGCTACAGGTGGGTGACGCTATGGTGACCAGCGAGCTGAGATAAGGGGAGACTTTACCTAGCAGGGTCTTGTAGATGACATGGAGCCAGTGGGTTTGGCGACGAGTATGAAGCGAGGGCCAGCCAACGAGAGCGTACAGGTCACAATAGTGGGTAGTATATGGGGCTTTGGTGACAAAACGGATTGCACTGTGATAGACTGCATCCAATTTGTTGAGTAGAGTGTTGGAGGCTAATTTGTAAATGACATCGTCGAGGATTGGTAGGATGGTCACTTCACTTCTCACACTGATTGAGTAGTTTAAACGTAATGTTGAGCTCTCTCTCTCTCGCTTTCTTGCGTTTTTGTTCATACCCGTTAAGAGTTCTGTCCGTGGTCCTGAATGCAGTGTACTTTTCCCTCCATGTGGTTCATTGTTTAATCATGAAAATACCTACCACAAGGAGAACATGGATGTGGTTTATTTCTGTGCACGTTAAACAAGTTAAATAAGTAGCCTATCTGGACGTGATTTACAGTATATATATATATATTTACAGTATATATATATATTATATATCTGTAGTTATATACATGATGGATAATTCTGGCCAACGATGGTAAAAATATACTCTAAATGTGGCCATCCGTGGAAAATAATTGTCCAGGCTCTAGAAGCACGTCACGATGATGGAAGCTTCGGGTCGGAGGTCATTCGGGTCGGAGGTCATTTCCCAGGGATGTTCATACCTGTGCGGAAGCTTTCAATATACTATGCATCACGAATTCACTGAAATGCTTCGACTATTTAGGCAGTTACATGAAACCTGAGTTGAATTGGTTCAACTAACTCCTAGTGCCATCAACTTGGCAGGCTTTTCTCAAGAGGGTGGGTGGGGCACGTCACGTTGTGTTTAAAGAGACAGAGGATCCGATGTGGAAGGAAGGAGGCTGTGAAACAACACCTTATCATTACATCCACGCTGAGATGGACCGCTGAAAACAAAAAGTTGGCAGATAAACAAGATGAACTGTCACTGTACCTTGTGAAGCATGATGGCCACAAAGACAATGAGCTGAACACTGGTCTGGGAAGTTGAAGCCGCTGCTCCGAGAGCCACTCCGTCAGCTGGAAGATCAGAAACACCTTTATTTAACCAGCACACTGTGCAAAACATTAAGAACACCTGCTCTAAAGTTGGGTAAAATTAGAGGAACATTCATTCTTTATATTAATGTAGTGTAGGCTATGCTGCAGCAAATGTAGACCTAACTGTCGCAATAAAAAAAAAAGTTACAATGATGAGATGATCGGTCTACAGGCATTGTGAACTACTGCTCCACACTGAGAGGGTCTGCCTGTCCCTCCCTCCACACTGAGAGGGTCTGCCTGTCCCTCCCTCCACACTGAGAGGGTCTGCCTGTCCCTCCCTCCACACTGAGAGGGTCTGCCTGTCCCTCCCTCCACACTGAGAGGGTCTGCCTGTCCCTCCCTCCACACTGAGAGGGTCTGCCTGTCCCTCCCTCCACACTGAGAGGGTCTGCCTGTCCCTCCCTCCACACCGAGACGGTCTGCCTGTCCTCCACACTGAGAGGGTCTGCCTGTCCCTCCCTCCACACCGAGATGGTCTGCCTGTCCCTCCCTCCACACCGAGACGGTCTGCCTGTCCTCCACACCGAGACGGTCTGCCTGTCCTCCACACCGAGACGGTCTGCCTGTCCTCCACACCGAGACGGTCTGCCTGTCCTCCACACCGAGACGGTCTGCCTGTCCCTCCCTCCACACTGAGACGGTCTGCCTGTCCCTCCCTCCAAACTGAGACGGTCTGCCTGTCCTCCACACTGAGACGGTCTGCCTGTCCTCCACACTGAGACGGTCTGCCTGTCCTCCACACTGAGACGGTCTGCCTGTCCTCCACACTGAGACGGTCTGCCTGTCCCTCCCTCCACACCGAGAGGGTCTGCCTGTCCCTCCCTCCACACCGAGATGGTCTGCCTGTCCCTCCCTCCACACCGAGACGGTCTGCCTGTCTTCCACACTGAGAGGGTCTGCCTGTCCTCCACACTGAGAGGGTCTGCCTGTCCTCCACACTGAGAGGGTCTGCCTGTCCTCCACACTGAGAGGGTCTGCCTGTCCTCCACACTGAGAGGGTCTGCCTGTCCTCCACACTGAGAGGGTCTGCCTGTCCTCCACACTGAGAGGGTCTGCCTGTCCTCCACACTGAGAGGGTCTGCCTGTCCTCCACACTGAGAGGGTCTGCCTGTCCTCCACACTGAGAGGGTCTGCCTGTCCTCCACACTGAGAGGGTCTGCCTGTCCTCCACACTGAGAGGGTCTGCCTGTCCTCCACACTGAGAGGGTCTGCCTGTCCTCCACACTGAGAGGGTCTGCCTGTCCTCCACACTGAGAGGGTCTGCCTGTCCTCCACACTGAGAGGGTCTGCCTGTCCTCCACACTGAGAGGGTCTGCCTGTCCTCCACACTGAGAGGGTCTGCCTGTCCTCCATACTGAGAGGGTCTGCCTGTCCTCCATACTGAGAGGGTCTGCCTGTCCTCCACACTGAGAGGGTCTGCCTGTCCTCCACACTGAGAGGGTCTGCCTGTCCTCCACACTGAGAGGGTCTGCCTGTCCTCCACACTGAGAGGGTCTGCCTGTCCTCCACACTGAGACGGTCTGCCTGTCCTCCACACTGAGACGGTCTGCCTGTCCTCCACACTGAGACGGTCTGCCTGTCCCTCCCTCCACACCGAGAGGGTCTGCCTGTCCCTCCCTCCACACCGAGATGGTCTGCCTGTCCCTCCCTCCACACCGAGACGGTCTGCCTGTCTTCCACACCGAGAGGGTCTGCCTGTCCTCCACACCGAGAGGGTCTGCCTGTCCTCCACACTGAGAGGGTCTGCCTGTCCTCCACACTGAGAGGGTCTGCCTGTCCTCCACACTGAGAGGGTCTGCCTGTCCTCCACACTGAGAGGGTCTGCCTGTCCTCCACACTGAGAGGGTCTGCCTGTCCTCCACACTGAGAGGGTCTGCCTGTCCTCCACACTGAGAGGGTCTGCCTGTCCTCCACACTGAGAGGGTCTGCCTGTCCTCCACACTGAGAGGGTCTGCCTGTCCTCCACACTGAGAGGGTCTGCCTGTCCTCCACACTGAGAGGGTCTGCCTGTCCTCCACACTGAGAGGGTCTGCCTGTCCTCCACACTGAGAGGGTCTGCCTGTCCTCCACACTGAGAGGGTCTGCCTGTCCTCCACACTGAGAGGGTCTGCCTTTCCTCCACACTGAGAGGGTCTGCCTGTCCTCCACACTGAGAGGGTCTGCCTGTCCTCCACACTGAGAGGGTCTGCCTGTCCTCCACACTGAGAGGGTCTGCCTGTCCTCCACACTGAGAGGGTCTGCCTGTCCTCCACACTGAGAGGGTCTGCCTGTCCTCCACACTGAGAGGGTCTGCCTGTCCTCCACACTGAGAGGGTCTGCCTGTCCTCCACACTGAGAGGGTCTGCCTGTCCTCCACACTGAGAGGGTCTGCCTGTCCTCCACACTGAGAGGGTCTGCCTGTCCTCCACACTGAGAGGGTCTGCCTGTCCTCCACACTGAGAGGGTCTGCCTGTCCTCCACACTGAGAGGGTCTGCCTGTCCTCCATACTGAGAGGGTCTGCCTGTCCCTCCCTCCCACACAGACGGTCTGCCTGTCCTCCACACTGTGATGGTCTGCCTGTCCTCCACACTGAGACGGTCTGCCTGTCCTCCACACTGAGACGGTCTGCCTGTCCTCCACACTGAGACGGTCTGCCTGTCCCTCCCTCCACACTGAGACGGTCTGCCTGTCCCTCCCTCCACACTGAGACGGTCTGCCTGTCCCTCCCTCCACACTGAGACGGTCTGCCTGTCCCTCCCTCCACACTGAGACAGTCTACCTGTCCTCCACACAGAGGGTCTGCCTGTCCCTCCCTCCAGTAGATAGGATGCAGAATCCAGCTACAAGCCTCCATAGACTTCCACTGTCTCTTCTTCCTAAAACATGTTGATCTGAAACACTGCATCAGGAAGCCATCTTACCTGCTGCATGGACCACTAGTCCCAAGGTGGTGGTGATCTTGGAGCTGGCAACCCTCGCAGACTCTGGATCTAAACACACACACCAAATCAGACAGACAGACAGACAGACAGACAGACAGACAGACAGACAGACAGACAGACAGACAGACAGACAGACAGACAGACAGACAGACAGACAGACAGACAGACAGACAGACAGACAGACAGACAGACAGACAGACAGACAGACAGACAGACAGACAGACAGACAGACAGACAGACAGACAGACAGACAGACAGACAGACAGACAGACAGACAGACAGACAGACAGACAGACAGACAGACAGACAGACAGACAGACAGACAGACAGACAGACAGACAGACAGACAGACAGACAGACAGACAGACAGACAGACAGACAGACAGACAGACAGACAGACAGACAGACAGACAGACAGACAGACAGACAGACAGACAGACAGACAGACAGACAGACAGACAGACAGACAGACAGACAGACAGACAGACAGACAGACAGACAGACAGACAGACAGACAGACAGACAGACAGACAGACAGACAGACAGACAGACAGACAGACAGACAGACAGACAGACAGACAGACAGACAGACAGACAGACAGACAGACAGACAGACAGACAGACAGACAGACAGACAGACAGACAGACAGACAGACAGACAGACAGACAGACAGACAGACAGACAGACAGACAGACAGACAGACAGACAGACAGACAGACAGACAGACAGACAGACAGACAGACAGACAGACAGACAGACAGACAGACAGACAGACAGACAGACAGACAGACAGACAGACAGACAGACAGACAGACAGACAGACAGACAGACAGACAGACAGACAGACAGACAGACAGACAGACAGACAGACAGACAGACAGACAGACAGACAGACAGACAGACAGACAGACAGACAGACAGACAGACAGACAGACAGACAGACAGACAGACAGACAGACAGACAGACAGACAGACAGACAGACAGACAGACAGACAGACAGACAGACAGACAGACAGACAGACAGACAGACAGACAGACAGACAGACAGACAGACAGACAGACAGACAGACAGACAGACAGACAGACAGACAGACAGACAGAGTTGACTTCAGGTCATCCGTTTTTCTGTTTACCAGTGGAAACTAAAACCAGGAGGACACTGCACTCTGAGCCACACCACAACGTTTGGTAAACGTTAGGGAAGAGACAGTTAAAAACTCCTTATACGGTTAAGAAGACAACACTGGAGGCTTGGTATTCTCCCAGAATAAGGTCATGTGATGGGATAGCAGGGTACACTCGGTATCAATGACATCAGCACTCTCAGAGGTTCTTAAAGACTGACTTTTCACTTTAAAAAGACGTTTAAAAGAATGTCAATGCCTGTTGTGGGTAGATTTATAGTATCAGTAGGGTTTAGTCCCAGAAGAGAGTGTGGGCTACACACACACACACACACACACACACACACACACACACACACACACACACACACACACACACACACACACACACACACACACACACACACACACACACACACACACACACACACACACACACACACACACACACACACACACACACACACACGTACTGCAGCAAATTCAAAGAGAAGCTGAAAATACATTTGAAGTGGAATTGGGGAAGGCACTTTCAGCATCCTGAGAGAAGAGGAACAAAGTGGAATCAGATTAAGGAAGACATTTTGTTATAGCAGGACAGAGAGAGAGGTGGAATGGTCAGTTAAATGACAGCAGGACAGAGAGGAGGAGGAGGAGGAGGAATGGTCAGTTAAATGACAGCAGGACAGAGAGGAGGAGGAGGAGGAGGAATGGTCAGTTAAATGACAGCAGAACAGAGAGGAGGAGGAGGAGGAATGGTCAGTTAAATGACAGCAGAACAGAGAGGAGGAGGAGGAGGAATGGTCAGTTAAATGACAGCAGGACAGAGAGAGAGGAGGAGGAGGAGGAGGAGGAATGGTCAGTTAAATGACAGCAGGACAGAGAGAGAGGAGGAGGAGGAGGAATGGTCAGTTAAATGACAGCAGGACAGAGAGGAGGAGGAGGAGGAATGGTCAGTTAAATGACAGCAGGACAGAGAGGAGGAGGAGGAGGAGGAATGGTCAGTTAAATGACAGCAGAACAGAGAGGAGGAGGAGGAGGAATGGTCAGTTAAATGACAGCAGGACAGAGAGGAGGAGGAGGAGGAGGAATGGTCAGTTAAATGACAGCAGGACAGAGAGGAGGAGGAGGAGGAGGAATGGTCAGTTAAATGACAGCAGAACAGAGAGGAGGAGGAGGAGGAATGGTCAGTTAAATGACAGCAGAACAGAGAGGAGGAGGAGGAGGAATGGTCAGTTAAATGACAGCAGGACAGAGAGAGAGGAGGAGGAGGAGGAGGAGGAATGGTCAGTTAAATGACAGCAGGACAGAGAGAGAGGAGGAGGAGGAGGAATGGTCAGTTAAATGACAGCAGGACAGAGAGAGGAGGAGGAGGAATGGTCAGTTAAATGACAGCAGGACAGAGAGAGGAGGAGGAGGAGGAGGAATGGTCAGTTAAATGACAGCAGGACAGAGAGAGAGGAGGAGGAGGTGGAATGGTAAGTTAAATGACAGCAGGACAGAGAGAGAGGGGGAGGAGGAGGAATGGTCAGTTAAATGACAGCAGGACAGAGAGAGAGGAGGAGGAGGAGGAGGAGGAATGGTCAGTTAAATGACAGCAAGACAGAGAGACAGGAGGAGGAGGAATGGTCAGTTAAATGACAGCAAGACAGAGAGACAGGAGGAGGAGGAATGGTCAGTTAAATGACAGCAAGACAGAGAGAGAGGTGGAGGAGGAGGAATGGTCAGTTAAATGACAGCAGGACAGAGAGAGGAGGAGGAGGAGGAGTAGGAGGAATGGTCAGTTAAATGACAGCAGGACAGAGAGGAGGAGGAGGAGTAGGAGGAATGGTCAGTTAAATGACAGCAGGAGAGAGAGAAGAAGGAGGAGGAGGAGGAGGAATGGTCAGTTAAATGACAGCAGGACAGAGAGGAGGAGGAGGAGGAATGGTCAGTTAAATGACAGCAGGACAGAGAGAGGAGGAGGAGGAGGAATGGTCAGTTAAATGACAGCAGGACAGAGAGAGGAGGAGGAATAGTCAGTTAAATGACAGCAGGACAGAGAGGAGGAGGAGGAGGAATGGTCAGTTAAATGACAGCAGGACAGAGAGAGGAGGAGGAGGAGGAATAGTCAGTTAAATGACAGCAGGACAGAGAGGAGGAGGAGGAGGAATGGTCAGTTAAATGACAGCAGGACAGAGAGGAGGAGGAGGAGGATTGGACAGTTAAATGACAGCAGGACCGAGAGGAGGAGGAGGAGGAATGGTCAGTTAAATGACAGCAGGACAGAGAGGAGGAGGAGGAGGATTGGACAGTTAAATGACAGCAGGACCGAGAGGAGGAGGAGGAGGAATGGTCAGTTAAATGACAGCAGGACAGAGAGGAGGAGGAGGTGGAATGGTCAGTTAAATGACAGCAGGACAGACAGACAGACAGACAGACAGACAGACAGACAGACAGACAGACAGACAGACAGACAGACAGACAGACAGACAGACAGACAGACAGACACACCAAGTCAGACAGACAGACACACACCAAGTCAGTCAGTCAGACACACACCAAGTCAGTCAGTCAGACACACACCAAGTCAGTCAGTCAGTCAGTCAGACACACACCAAGTCAGTCAGTCAGTCAGTCAGACACACACCAAGTCAGTCAGTCAGTCAGTCAGACACACACCAAGTCAGTCAGTCAGTCAGTCAGACACACACCAAGTCAGTCAGTCAGTCAGTCAGACACACACCAAGTCAGTCAGTCAGTCAGTCAGTCAGTCAGTCAGTCAGTCAGTCAGTCAGTCAGTCTCACACACACACACACACACACACACACACACACACACACACACACACACACACACACACACACACACACACACACACACACACACACACACACACATCAAGTCAGTCAGACACACACACATCAAGTCAGTCAGACACACACACACCAAATCAGTCAGACACACACACACACCAAGTCAGTCAGTCAGACACACATCAAGTCAGTCAGTCAGACACACACACACCAAGTCAGTCAGTCAGTCAGAGACAGACAGACAGTGTGTCCAGCCAGACTGACCGTCAGCACTGCTGTGTGTGTGTGTGTGTGTGTGTGTGTGTGTGTGTGTGTGTGTGTGTGTGTGTGTGTGTGTGTGTGTGTGTGTGTGTGTGTGTGTGTGTGTGTGTGTGTGTGTGTGTGTGTGTGTGTGTGTGTGTCTGACTGACTTGGTGTGAGTGTCTCTGACTGACTGACTTGGTGTGTGTGTGTGTAGACTGACCGTCAGCACTGCTGTGTGTGTGTGTGTGTGTGTGTGTGTGTGTGTGTGTGTGTGTGTGTGTGTGTGTGTGTGTGTGTGTGTGTGTGTGTGTGTGTGTGTGTGTGTGTGTGTGTGTGTGTGTGTGTGTGTGTGTGTGTGTGTGTGTAGACTGACCGTCAGCACTGCTGTGTGTGTGTGTAGACTGACCGTCAGCACTGCTGTGTGTGTGTGTAGACTGACCGTCAGCACTGCTGTGTGTGTGTGTGTAGACTGACCGTCAGCACTGCTGTGTGTGTGTGTAGACTGACCGTCAGCACTGCTGTGTGTGTGTGTGTGTGTAGACTGACCGTCAGCACTGCTGTGTGTGTGTGTGTGTGTAGACTGACCGTCAGCACTGCTGTGTGTGTGTGTGTAGACTGACCGTCAGCACTGCTGTGTGTGTGTGTGTGTAGACTGACCTTCAGCACTGCTGTGTGTGTGTGTGTGTGTGTGTGTGTGTGTGTGTGTGTGTGTGTGTGTGTGTGTGTGTGTGTGTGTGTGTGTGTGTGTGTGTGTGTGTGTGTGTGTGTGTGTGTGTGTGTGTGTGTGTGTGTGTGTAGACTGACCGTCAGCACTGCTGTGTGTGTGTGTGTAGACTGACCGTCAGCACTGCTGTGTGTGCGTGTGTGTAGACTGACCGTCAGCACTGCTGTGTGTGCGTGTGTAGACTGACCGTCAGCACTGCTGTGCGTGTGCGTGTGTGCGCGTGTGCGTGTGTGTAGACTGACCGTCAGCACTGCTGTGTACGTGGCGCTTTTCCGATCTGGTCGACCAGCAGCATGAAGACGAACCCCAGGACCAGAGAAACCCCGATGTAGGCATGGAGGTGCTCGTGGCTGTGGCTGTGCTCCCCACTGACCCCCAGAGCTGCATCCACACCTTCCCTGGGCTCAGACACCCCCACCCCTCCACCTGGCCAGGGGCGTGGTGCACACCTACACAGAGAGAGAGACTGAGACCCTAACAGTAGAGACTGAGACCATAACCCAGATAGTAGAGACTGAGACGCTAACAGTAGAGACTGAGACCCTATCCCAGACAGTAGAGACTGAGACCCTAACAGTAGAGACAGAGACCCTGACAGTAGAGACAGAGACCCTGACAGGAGAGACTGAGACCCAGACAGTAGAGACAGAGACCCAGACAGTAGAGACAGAGACCCTGACAGTAGAGACTGAGACCCGAACAGGAGAGACTGAGACCCAGACAGTAGAGACAGAGACCCAGACAGTAGAGACAGAGACCCAGACAGTAGAGACAGAGACCCTAACCCAGACAGTAGAAACAGAGACCCTATCCCTGACAGTAGAGACAGACCCTGACAGTAGAGACTGAGACCCTGACAGTAGAGACTGAGACCCTAACCCAGACAGTAGAGACTGAGACCCTATCAGTAGAGACTGAGACCATAACCCAGATAGTCTCTACTGTTAGCGTCTCAGTCTCTACTAAGACCCTAACCCAGACAGTAGAGACAGAGACCCTAACACAGACAGTAGAGACTGAGACCCTAACACAGACAGTAGAGACTGAGACCCTGACAGTAGAGACAGAGACCCTAACACAGACAGTAGAGACTGAGACCCTAACACAGACAGTAGAGACTGAGACCCTGACAGTAGAGACAGAGACCCTAACACAGACAGTAGAGACTGAGACCCTAACACAGACAGTAGAGACTGAGACCCTAACACAGACAGTAGAGACTGATAACCTAACCCAGACAGTAGAGACAGAGGCCCTAACACAGACAGTAGAGACTGAGACCCTAACACAGACAGTAGAGACTGAGACCCTAACACAGACAGTAGAGACTGATAACCTAACCCAGACAGTAGAGACTGAGACCCTAACCCAGACAGTAGAGACCGAGACCCTAACCCAGACAGGAGAGACTGAGAACCTAACCCAGACAGTAGAGACTGAGAACCTAACCCAGACAGTAGAGACTAAGACCCTAACCCAGAGAGTAGAGACCGAGACCCTAACCCAGACAGTAGAGACAGAGACCCTAACCCAGACAGTAGAGACCGAGACCCTAACCCAGACAGTAGAGACTGAGACCCTAACCCAGAGAGTAGAGACCGAGACCCTAACACAGACAGTAGAGACTGAGACCCTAACACAGACAGTAGAGACTGAGACCCTAACCCAGACAGTAGAGACAGAGACCCTAACCCAGACAGTAGAGACAGAGACCCTAACACAGACAGTAGAGACTGAGACCCTAATCCAGACAGTAGAGACTGAGACCCTAATCCAGACAGTAGAGACTGAGAACCTTATCCAGACAGTAGAGACTAAGACCCTAACCCAGAGAGTAGAGACCGAGACCCTAACCCAGACAGTAGAGACTGAGACCCTAACCCAGACAGTAGAGACTGAGACCCTAATCCAGGCAGTAGAGACTGAGACCCTAACCCAGACAGTAGAGACCGAGAGCCTAACCCAGACAGTAGAGACTGAGACCCTAACCCAGACAGTAGAGACTGAGACCCTAATCCAGGCAGTAGAGACTGAGACCCTAACCCAGACAGTAGAGACCGAGAGCCTAACCCAGACAATACAGTGCCTTGCAAAAGTATTCACCCCACTTGGTGTTTTTCCTATTTTGTTGCATTACAACCTCTAATTTAAAGTGATTTTTATTTGGATGTTAACATAGAAACTCTGAACATCCCACGGAGCATCATTAAACCCATTATTAAAAATTGGAAAGAATATGGCACCACAACAAACCTGCAAAGAGAGGGCCGCCCACCAACACTCACAGAACAGCCAAAGAGAGCATTAATCAGAGAGGCAACAAAGAGACCAAAGATAATCATGAAGGAGCTGCAAAGATCCACAGTGGAAATGATAGTATCTGTCCATAGGACCACTTTAAGCCGTACACTCCACAGAGCTGGGCTCTACGGAAGAGTGGCCAGAAAAAAACCATTGCTTAAATAAATAAATAAATAAGCAAACACGTTTGGTGTTTCGCCAAAAGGCATGTGGGAGACTCCCCAAACATATGGAAGAAGGTACTCTGGTCAGATGAGACTAAAATTGAGCTTTTTGGCTATCAAGGAAAACGCTATGTCTGGCACAAACCCAACACTTCCCATCACCCCGAGAACACCATCCCCCATCCCCAAGCATGGTTGTGGTCGCATCATGCTGTGGGGATGTTTTTAATCAAGTGTAATGTAGGATACGACTGAAATTTTGCAGGTGAGGAGAAAGCTAGTCATGAAGCGCTGGGTATCTTGTCGTAACATGCAAGATCTGAATTAGGCCCACAGTAATATACCTACGGAGGAGCGGCATCTATGAAGGAACTTCGAATGTCTTTGAAATTCAGAGAGTTTACTTCACTAACGTTGGACCAGGGCCAGCTAACGTTGACCAGAGCCAGCTAACGTTGGACCAGAGCCAGCTAACGTTGGACCAGGGCTAGCTAACGTTGGACCAGGGCTAGTTAACGTTGGACCAGGGCTAGTTAACGTTGGACCAGGGCTAGTTAACGTTGGACCAGGGCTAGTTAACGTTGGACCAGGGCTAGCTAACGTTGGACCAGGGCTAGCTAACGTTGGACCAGGGCTAGCTAACGTTGGACCAGGGCTAGCTAACGTTGGACCAGGGCTAGCTAACGTTGGACCAGGGCTAGCTAACGTTGGACCAGGGCTAGCTAACGTTGGACCAGGGCTAGCTAACGTTGGACCAGGGCTAGCTAACGTTGGACCAGGGCTAGTTAACGTTGGACCAGGGCTAGTTAACGTTGGACCAGGGCTAGTTAACGTTGGACCAGGGCTAGTTAACGTTGGACCAGGCTAGTTAACGTTGGACCAGGGCTAGCTAACGTTGGACGAGGGCTAGCTAACGTTGGACCAGGGCTAGCTAACGTTGGACCAGGGCCAGCTAACGTTGGACCAGGGCTAGTTAACGTTGGACCAGGGCTAGCCAACGTTGGACCAGGGCCAGCTAACGTTGGACCAGGGCTAGCTAACGTTGGACCAGGGCTAGCTAACGTTGGACCAGGGCTAGCTAACGTTGGACCAGAGCTAGCTAACGTTGGACCAGAGCTAGCTAACGTTGGACCAGAGCTAGCTAACGTTGGACCAGAGCTAGCTAACGTTGGACCAGAGCTAGCTAACGTTGGACCAGGATAAAGGGAATAGGGTTCCATTTGGTATGCAGATTGAGTCTCACCTCCAGGACCTCCTCGTACAGGGCATGGACCCCCTCGGGGGATGATGACAGCCAGGGCAGTACCACACAGCAGCCCTGCTCCCAGGACCGTCACCAGCTTCAGCTTCTCCTGCAGGACCGGACAACCAGGACAGAGGGTTCATCAGCAGGACAACCAGGACAGGGAGGGTTCATCAACAGGACAACCAGGACAGGGGGAGGTTCATCAGCAGGACAGGGGGTTCCATCAACAGGACAACCAGGACAGGGGCGGTTCATCAGCAGGACAACCAGGACAGGGGGTTCATCAGCAGGACAACTAGGACAGGGGGTTCATCAGCAGGACAGGGGGGTTCATCAACAGGACAACCAGGACAGGGGGTTCATCAACAGGACAACCAGGACAGGGGGTTCATCAGCAGGACAACCAGGACAGGGGGTTCATCAGCAGGACAACCAGGACAGGGGGTTCATCAGCAGGACAACCAGGACAGGGGGTTCATCAACAGGACAACCAGGACAGGGGGTTCATCAGCAGGACAACCAGGACAGGGGTTCATCAACAGGACAACCAGGACAGGGGGTTCATCAACACGACAACCAGGACAGGGGGTTCATCAACAGGACAACCAGGACAGGGGGGTTCATCAGCAGGACAACCAGGACAGGGGGTTCATCAACAGGACAACCAGGGAGAGGGGGTTCATCAACAGGACAACCAGGACAGGGGGGGTTCATCAGCAGGACAACCAGGACAGGGGGGTTCATCAGCAGGACAACCAGGACAGGGGGTTCATCAGCAGGACAACCAGGACAGGGGGGTTCATCAACAGGACAACCAGGACAGGGGGGTTCATCAGAAGGACAACCAGGACAGGGGGTTCATCAACAGGACAACCAGGACAGGGGGTTCATCAACAGGACAACCAGGACAGGGGGTTCATCAGCAGGACAACCAGGACAGGGGGGGTTCATCAACAGGACAACCAGGACAGGGGGTTCATCAACAGGACAACCAGGACAGGGGGTTCATCAACAGGACAAATCCAGGACAGGGGGGTTCATCAGCAGGACAACCAGGACAGGGGGTTCATCAACAGGACAACCAGGACAGGGGGGTTCATCAGCAGGACAACCAGGACAGGGGGTTCATCAGCAGGACAACCAGGACAGGGGGGTTCATCACAGGACAACCAGGACAGGGGGTTCATCAGCAGGACAACCAGGACAGGGGGTTCATCAGCAGGACAACCAGGACAGGGGGGTTCATCAACAGGACAACCAGGACAGGGGGTTCATCAACAGGACAACCAGGACAGGGGGTTCATTAACAGGACAAACCAGGACAGGGGGTTCATCAGCAGGACAACCAGGACAGGGGGTTCATCAGCAGGACAACCAGGACAGGGGGTTCATCAACAGGACAACCAGGACAGGGGGGTTCATCAGCAAGACAACCAGGACAGGGGGTTCATCAACAGGACAACCAGGACAGGGGGGTTCATCAGCAGGACAACCAGGACAGGGGGGTTCATCAGCAGGACAACCAGGACAGGGGGGTTCATCAACAGGACAACCAGGACAGGGGGTTCATCAGCAGACAACCAGGACAACCAGGGGGGGGGGTTCATCAGCAGGACAACCAGGACAGGGGGTTCATCAGCAGGACAACCAGGACAGGGGGTTCATCAACAGGACAACCAGGACAGGGGGTTCATCAGCAGGACAACCAGGACAGGGGGTTCATCAACAGGACAACCAGGACAGGGGGTTCATCAACAGGACAACCAGGACAGGGGGTCTCATCAACAGGACAACCAGGACAGGGGGTTCATCAACAGGACAACCAGGACAGGGGGTTCATCAACAGGACAACCAGGACAGGGGGGTTAATTAACAGGACAACCAGGACAGGGGGTTCATCAACAGGACAACCAGGACAGGGGGGGTTCATCAGCAGGACAACCAGGACAGGGGGTTCATCAGCAGGACAACCAGGACAGGGGGGGTTCATCAGCAGGACAACCAGGACAGGGGGTTCATCAACAGGACAACCAGGACAGGGGTTCATCAACAGGACAACCAGGACAGGGGGTTCATCAACAGGACAACCAGGACAGGGGGTTCATCAGCAGGACAACCAGGACAGGGGGTTCATCAACAGGACAACCAGGACAGGGGGGTTCATCAGCAGGACAACCAGGACAGGGGGGTTCATCAACAGGACAACCAGGACAGGGGGTTCATCAGCAGGACAACCAGGACAGGGGGTTCATCAGCAGGACAACCAGGACAGGGGGTTCATCAACAGGACAACCAGGACAGGGGGTTCATCAGCAGGACAACCAGGGACAGGGGGGTTCATCAGCAGGACAACCAGGACAGGGGGTTCATCAGCAGGACAACCAGGACAGGGGTTCATCAGCAGGACAACCAGGACAGGGGGTTCATCAGCAGGACAACCAGGACAGGGGGTTCATCAACAGGACAACCAGGACAGGGGGTTCATCAACAGGACAACCAGGACAGGGGGTTCATCAGCAGGACAACCAGGACAGGGGGTTCATCAACAGGACAACCAGGACAGGGGGTTCATCAGCAGGACAACCAGGACAGGGGGTTCATCAGCAGGACAACCAGGACAGGGGGTTCATCAGCAGGACAACCAGGACAGGGGGGTTCATCAACAGGACAACCAGGACAGGGGGTTCATCAACAGGACAACCAGGACAGGGGGTTCATCAACAGGACAACCAGGACAGGGGGGTTCATCAACAGGACAACCAGGACAGGGGGTTCATCAACAGGACAACCAGGACAGGGGGGTTCATTAACAGGACAACCAGGACAGGGTGGGGTTCATCAGCAGGACAACCAGGACAGGGGGGTTCATCAGCAGGACAACCAGGACAGGGGGTTCATCAACAGGACAACCAGGACAGGGGGGGTTCATCAACAGGACAGGGAGGGGTAGGTCAACACATTAACTTTGGCCTCGGAATAGCAATTATTAGGCTAGCTAACATCACTGAAGATGTAGAATTGCATGTTACAGTTAGTACAGTCTGATTGATACAATAAAATCAAATAAAATCGTACGTCATACATACACATGATTAGCAGATGTTAATGTAGCGAAATGTGTGCCTTTATATGCATAGTAATCTTAGTAGCTATGACTTCTGCTGAAGTCTCCACTTCAAGTTTAATTTGGTCACACAGCAAAGTTTGAGTGCTACTCACCTCTGAGAAGTTGACAGCCAGAGGAATGGTTCCAGACACATAACATCCCACTAGCATTGCCAGGGACAGCAGGCTGATCGAAGTGAAGTCGTCCATAGACATAATTGCAGCTGTGCTTTGCTATGCAACAATTAGCCTGACTATTGAAAGTGGTAGCTAGAGCGGTAAACAGACTACTCTGAATCCAGAAACCGACTAGATAGATTAGGTTGGCAAGCTTGACTGCTAGACAGATAACGCCAAGTATTTAAAAATAACAAGACATCAAAATGTACTTCTTTTCCCACTAGCACTGCCTTTGGTGATAAATACTTTGTTGAGGGAAAAATTAACGTGATGTGTCGTCTCACCTAACTATCTTTAAAAAATCCTGAATTTTAAGTCGCTCTTATACTTAACGACTAAAATGTCAAACAATCATTGATCACAAGAATCGCCTTGGTCTAAAACAGCCAAGTGGTCAGTTCTGCTAAATAACTCTACAATTTAACCACTACGGCATTGACATTGAACACGGTTGTTTATACAATCATGTCAATCTAGCTAATCTGCTTCTACTTTTGCAGAAATCTAAACATCATCTAGTAGTAGCTACTGTAACGTTAGCAAAATTAGATAGCATGCTAGGCTAACCCTCTTCCCTCACAAAGTATTGTTGCCTACAGTTGACACGTTGTCATCTCTAGAAAGTGTATTGCCCATATCGTACTCTTCAATGTAGCTATTTTATTTATTTTTGAATAATTTTTGAGCAAAATTAACTGCACTTAGCGATTATTCTTTATAGCTATCTAGCTCGAAATGTTTCTGCCGAATGTAGCACTCGGGTAACGCTCATTGTTCACGCCACGTAAACGTGCCACGTACAAAATCTGCATTCTTTCTTTTGTTTACTTTTCTTCTCTGACTTTGTGGACCGGGATACAGCAGATGTTTCAAACATAAACCAATGTATTACATGTTTTTTTAAAAGTACAACTGTTTCAGCTGGTTGTTGTTCATCTTTCTTAGAAGTAGTCAGATATATCTTCTCTCCTCAGCCCCATCTCTGCCAGGGGGCGCTTCTGTTGACGGACTGTTAGAGTACCCTTATGGAGAATGTGGCTTCCACTACTACAATTTTACAAATATATATATAAAAAGCGTATTTAATCATATAATTTTATTTGGCCTTTAATCAACAAGGTAAGTCATTAGAACACATACTATTTTGCCAATGACATGCACCCTTATGCGTCAAACACAGAAGAATGGGTTGTTAAAATACTTTACATCAAAACTCCTGAGTGGAGCAGCAGTCTAAGGCACTGCATCTCAGTGCGAAGGCATCAATACAGACACCCTGGTTGAATCCAGGCTGTGGCAGTGATTGGAAGTCCCATAGGGCAGTGTACAATTGGCCTGGTGTCATCTGCTAGGATTTGGTCAGGGTAGGCTTTCATTGTAAATAAGAATTTGTTCTAAACTGACTTGACCTAGTTAAATAAAGGTGACATTAAAAATATATAATTAAAGTATCTTTCATCATGTGACTTCCTCATCTCTGACTGACTGTGATGAGTGACATCATGTTAGTTCTTCTGATTCCCTCTTGTAAAAACTTTCCCATTGACAACCTGTGCACCTGTCCACTATGATAATGACAATATTATGAGTGAAGAAAAAAAAAATCTGCTTTTTCTTCTTAGTTAAATTGTACTATCTGATCATTATCTGATCATTATCTTATATTCTATCCTGTGCTATGCATAACCTATGAATGCGTTTCTCAAGGTTTAACTCATGTTTGTATTCCCCCTCTAAAGGCCTGTCTCTGAAGCAGCCT